>NC_133653.1:70495284-70795284 GCF_009905375.1 Apium graveolens
TTACAAGTACGGGTCAAAATACCGGTTGACTGTTAAATTAACAAACCAAAAATATTTATTTATTTCTCAATTTTTTGTCATATCACTAAAATATATAGTTCTTAACATCCGTATAGTTGGATCATTCATAAACTTTTTAAAAAAATAGAAACTGTATTATGAGACTTAACACAAGTTACAAGTACGGGTCAAAATACCGGTTGACTGTTAAATTAACAAACCAAATAAATTTAATTTTTCTCAAATTTTTGTCATATAACTAAAATATATAGTTCTTCACATCCGTACGGTTGGATCATTCATAAACTTTTAAAAAAAAATAGAAACTTTAGTACGAGACTAAACACAAGTTACAAGTACAGGTCAAAATACCGATTGACTGTTAAAATAACAAACCAAACATATTTATTTTTTTCTCAATTTTTTGTCATATCACTAAAATATATAGTTCTTAACATCCGTACGGTTGGATCATTCATAAACTTTTAAAAAAAATAGAAACTGTAGTACGAGACTTAACACAAGTTACAAGTACGGGTCAAAATACCGGTTGACTGTTAAAATAACAAACCAAATAAATTTATTTTTTTCTCAAATTTTTGTCATATCACTAAAATATATAGTTCTTAACATCCATACGGTTGGATCATTCATAAACTTTTAAAAAATAGAAACTTTAGTACGAGACTAAACACAAGTTACAAGTACGGGTCAAAATACCGGTTGACTGGTAAAATAACAAACCAAACATATATATTTTTTTCTCAATTTTTTGTCATATCACTAAAATATATAGTTCTTAACATCCGTACGGTTGGATCATTCATAAACTTTTTAAAAAAATAGAAACTGTAGTACGAGACTTAACACAAGTTACAAGTACGGGTCAAAATACCGGTTGACTGTTATAATAACAAACCAAATAAATTTATTTTTTTCTCAAATTTTTGTCATATCACAAAAATATATAGTTCTTAACATCCGTACGGTTGGATCATTCATAAACTTTTAAAAAAAATAGAAACTTTAGTACGAGACTTGTTAGGTCACACTTTCACTGTAGAGGGGGTGAATACAGTGTTTATCACAATCAAATCAAACTTCAATAACTTATGTAACAGAAAACAAACTTTATTTAAACAATAAACTCTGTTACAATCTGGAACTGTTATCTCTCGGTGATGAACAAAATATCACGAGAGCTGCTAGAGTTATACTAAATAATATTCTCGATAATGATAACACTTTTAGTGTAAACCCTATGTCTGTGTTTATGTACTACACAGTTACAAGATATTCGCTAATTGATATGGAATATAATTCTGCTTCCTAAAATATATCAATCAGATATCTTCTATTCCAAGTATTCCATTCTTCACGGAATTCCTTCTTCATGCATATCTCTTCTTATGTTTATCTTGATCTTCTTAACTTTAATCAGCTACTGTCCTTATCTGATCGTCCTTCAGCACTTAAGTTCTGATATCTATCTCCTGATAACATAAGTACTGATATCCCTTAAGTTCTGACTTCCAGTATAAGTACTGATCAGTTAAGTACTGATTTGTTCTGTTCAAATAAGATCTGAAATCTAAACATAAAACATATTAGCCATGACATTATCAAATATATCTAACAATCTCCCCCAACTTGTAAATTAACAAAATATACAAGTTTAACAGATATTTGATGATGTCAAAAACATTAAGTACAAATGCATGAGAAATAGACAAGATAACTACAACTTACAGTCCTTAAAGTTTTTACCAATTCAACTTCTGATAACAACTTCAATCTGTATAAATATCAGAATTTAAGCAGTTGTAGATCTTCGACTTGGCTTCATCATTTTCTGATCTCTCTGATGTCAGGAGTTGTTCTGAGATAATTCTTCAACAAACATTTCTCAGCATATCTGAGTTCATCAATCATTCTCCGTTTGACATCTTTAAGCTCTGCAGTATCTTCACCAGTTTGAAATATTGCAGCTCTGAGATCATTAATCTTTGCTTTTCTCAACTCCCGATCTAGTCTTATGACATAAGCTTTATTAGACTCTAGATTGAATTCAAGCCCCTTAATACCAAGATATGTTCTGATCTGTGCAGTATTAGGCTTCATATCAACAATATCACCATTGTGATTTCTGTACTTTGGAACATATCTGCTGTCAGACTTAACAGAATAAAGTCTTTTCTGTCTCTGAATCTGTTCCTTTAAGTAGTTTGCAGCAGTCTCTGTTATTCTGTCATCCACTTGAAGTAAGAACAATACATGCTCCAATTCTTCAAAATACTTCAACGGAATGGCATTTTGTCTTATATGATAAACCCTACCATCTGTCATGAAATACAACATGATGTATTCTTTCAAGTAGGTATGGTAAACCATCTGTACAGATTCTAGTTGATTCAATCTTTCAGGAGTTGCTCCAATACCTGGTTCACACAAGGAAGTTGGATCATCAGTAGTGTTGTGTACTCTTCTTTCATCAGCACTTCCCAATCCAGTTTTATCTCTAGCTTCCTTTCCAGTAACTACTCTTGCTTCAAAACCACTTGAAGTAGTCTTCAAAGATTGAGTCTGTTTTGCTTTAGTGAATCCTGGTAGGAGTGTTTTAGATTTATTTTCTGATATCAAGTTAACTTGAGCACTGTCAGAGGTTACTTGCTTCTTCTGAATATCAGAACTTACAATTTCTTGACTCTGAACAACTTGAGCCATGTCAGAGGTTGTTTTAAGAACTTTTCTTGAAGTCAGAGCAAGATTATCTTTTCCATCAGTAATTTCTTCTTCCTCAGGAGGTACATAAGGCTTGATAGGTTCACCAACCTTTTCTTTACCCTTGGATCTTGGATCTATCTGTGGTTGTGATCTAGCCAAAGTTTCTTCAGTATGTATCCTTTCTTTGATCACAATGCCTTTAGGTTTTGGAAGTAACTTTTTACCAGAAGCTTCAGATTTAGATGTGACTTTCTCTGATTTAAGTCTGGCTTCTTCTTCCTTTAAACTTTCCAAGTCCATCCCTGGATTTTCTTGAAGAAATAACTGTCTTGACATTTCCTCATCAAGATCTAGAAGTTCATCAGAACTTATCCTTTTACCAGCAGCAGAACTTATTCTTTTCCCAGTATCAGAACTTGTTCTGTGACTAGCTTGTCTTGATGTAAACCTTCTACCTTGACTATGACCACTACCCATTCCAGAGTTTCCTTGGTCATCTTTTCCATCATCCTTTCCTTGCAGTGACTTGTTGGTTTTGCATTTGGACTTAATTACCTTCTCCCCCTTTTTGGCATCAGCAGGTAATAAAAGAGAGATAAGTAGTTCCACTGAGGTCTGGATTTCAGTAAGTTGCGATTGCTGAGAAGCTTGATTTGTCAGAATTTGATCAATCTGAGCTTGTTGCTTCTCTTGAGTTTTCTCAATATAAGCAACCCTGTCAATGGTAGGTTGGAAGAACTTTTTCTTATCAAGTTTCCAAACTTGTTCCTGTTTAATAAAGTTCTCCTGAATCTTGTGTAGCTCTGCATGAGTATTGGAATGAAGACCTTGTAGATGTTTAGTACTCAATGCAGTGACTCTAAGCTGGGTTTTAAAATCATCAGAATTTAACATTTCATCAGCTTTAGTCAAGTGCTCAGCAAGATGTAAAGCATTTGGAACACATGAAACTGAGTTCCATTGTGAAGGTTTGTGTGTTCAAAAACATGTTGAATCGAACCATTTTGTTTTTGACAGAAGAAGGAGGATAAGTGTGTGAGAAGAATGTGATGGAAAGACTGATGTGAAGTGGTTGTATATATAGGCAAGAGAATGCCAAGAGACGCAAAGAAATTGAATGCTGACAGGTAGAAGTAATTCTACCTCGTCTCCCTAGACTTTGAAAAAGAATAACAGTCATTGGAAAAGGAATGTGCACATGTAACAAGAGTGAACTGTTCAAGGACGAGTGCCATTATGTTTTAACCATAGACTATTAATCTTCCACTTCAACATTTCGAAATTAATCTGAGACTGTTACCAAATTTTATTCACAGATAAGTCAAGTAAAGGGTTAGACTGAAAGATCAGAACTTAGACCTATACCAGAACTTAACAGTCATCAGAACATAATGTCTTAACTCGAACAAGGGATATCTATCTTAGTAAATACTCATACAAGTTCTTAGTTATGAACGTCAGAACTTAATCATCAGAACGTGGAACTAGAACTTGTCCTCAGAATTTGTGCAGAAGTGACACAATGACTGTTTATCTAAAATAACATAGACCACCACAGAAATTTCATCATTCATATGGAGTGATGTGTGTGTGCATTAAGCTAAATAACAGACAAAGAGTAAAGTCTGATCTACTTCAGTACATCTTAGAAATAAGTCATAATTAAAATTTTGCTAAAGAGCTGTCATTATCCTGAAACCTACTGATAAATGAGTTCATGCATGAGTCCACCTCTACTGTTTTTGTGCTAATTTTATGCATCTTTTGAAATTCTATTTTACAGAGGCTTCTCAGTGTAAGTGAGTCACGACTGTTTATTAGAATTTATGCTATTATCAGAGTATTTCTCCAGTAATCATAGAGTGTGAAAAGTCACCAAGAAAAATATTTTGCTTTTCTAATGCATATTTACTTAATACCAGCAATGCACTTGGGTCGTCCCATTCACATTTTTACTCTAGATCTCAAAGGAGTACCTGATATTATTCTTTGATTCTTTTTCTTTTTCTTTTGATAAGTGAGGTTTATCAGCACTTAGTACATTCAGCAGTTTTACTAGAATCAGAACTTAAACAGATGAGTAGCATTATTCTAATTTGTGACTTAGTAATAAGATATACAAAGTAAACTTAACTAAGCTCAGTTATCAGAATTTGCTTGTGTCATAAGATTTCCACAGAAATAATTACTTCTTTCATGGGATCATTTGTTTATTGAAGACTAGTAGGTCAGTATCTAGCACAGTTATCCTCATGGGATTAAATAGTTACTGAAACAGACATATCACTTATCAGAGTGTAGAAACATATAGCAGACAACAGTCAGTACTTAAAGACATTTATCAATTAATGCACAGAATATACAAAGAGATTAATTCTGTAAATACTGATCATAAAGTCTGATAACATAGAACAAGTTTAAGCAGATTTAGAGAAAGAACCTGAAATCATTCCAAGTTCATTTACCAATTTTGAAAAGGTAGCTTCACACAGTGGTTTTGTGAAGATATCTGCTACTTGTTGATCTGTGGGAACAAAATGCAATTCCACTGTACCTTCATCCACATGTTCCCTGATGAAATGGTACCTGATGCTGATGTGCTTTGTCATAGAGTGTTGAACTGGATTACCTGTCATAGCAATAGCACTTTGATTATCACAGTAAATAGGGATTTTGAAATATGTTAACCCATAATCCAGTAACTGATTCTTCATCCAGAGAATCTGTGCACAGCAGCTTCCTGCAGCAATATACTCTGCTTCTGCAGTTGATGTGGAAATTGACTTTTGTTTCTTGCTATACCAAGAAACCAACCTGCCTCCAAGAAATTGGCAGCTTCCACTTGTGCTTTTCCTGTCAATTTTGCAACCTGCAAAATCTGCATCTGAGTAACCTATTAATTTAAAATCTGATTCTCTAGGATACCATAATCCTAGATCAGCTGTTCCTTTAAGATACTTAAAGATTCTTTTTACAGCTGTTAAGTGAGGTTCTCTTGGATCTGCTTGAAATCTTGCACAAAGACAGGTAGCAAACATGATATCTGGTCTACTAGCAGTTAGATAGAGAAGTGAGCCAATCATACCTCTGTAATCAGTAATATCTACTGAATTACCAGTATCCTTATCCAGTTTTGTTGCAGTGGCCATGGGAGTGGATGCACTTGAACAGTCTTGCATTCCAAATTTCTTCAGCAAGTTTCTGGTATACTTAGATTGACAAATAAAAGTTCCTTCTTCAGTCTGCTTGACTTGAAGGCCCAGAAAATAACTAAGTTCTCCCATCATACTCATCTGATATCTTGACTGCATTAGGTTGGCAAACTTTTTGCAAAGTTTGTCATTTGGAGACCCAAAAATAATATCATCAACATAAATCTGGATCAGAAGTAAGTCCTTGCCATGATTGAGATAGAACAATGTTTTGTCAATAGTTCCTCTGTTGAATCCACTTTCCAGAAGAAACTGAGCTAAAGTCTCATACCATGCTCTTGGAGCTTGCTTAAGTCCATAAAGTGCTTTATCAAGCCTGTAGACATAATCTGGATGTTTGGAATCTACAAAGCCTGGAGGTTGTTCAACATATACTTCCTCTTCCAATTCTCCATTGAGAAAAGCACTTTTCACATCCATTTGAAAGACAGTAAACTTTTTGTGAGCAGCATAAGCCATGAATATCCTTATGGCTTCTAACCTAGCAACTGGAGCAAATGTTTCATCATAGTCAATTCCCTCCTGTTGAGAATATCCTTTTGCAACCAGCCTTGCCTTGTTCCTTACAATTATGCCATCACTGTCAGTTTTGTTTCTGAATACCCACTTTGTACCAACAACCGATCTATTCTTGGGTCTTGGCACTAAGGTCCAGACTTTGTTTCTTTCAAATTCATTCAACTCTTCCTGCATTGCTTGCACCCAATCAGCATCTTGAAGAGCTTCTTCCACTTTCTTTGGCTCAGACTGAGAGAGAAAAGAATTGTAAAGACATTCATTCGAAGTACCTGTTCTAGTTCTGACACCTGCCTCAGGATTTCCAATTATTAAATCAGGTGTATGTGATTTTGTCCACTTCCTTGCAGATGGAAGATTTTCTCTAGAACTGGATGCTCCCCCATGATTCATGCTGTCTTCGGTTTCATTTTCTGATGCTCCCCCTGAAACTATGCTCTCTGAGTTGGATCCTTCAGTATTTAGATTTTCAGCACTGTCAGTACTTGGCTTATCAGAACTTGACGAATCAGAATTTGAAGAGCCAGATGTATGTTCTGATGCTTCTTGAGATGTGTTAATATCTTGAGTATGCTCCCCCTGCATTGGTGCATCTTCCTTTGACGTAGTCACCACAGTTTCAATAACATCAGAGTTTAATCCATCAGAATTTACAGTATCAGGACTTAGACTGTCAGGACTTGAGATATCAGAATATGAATCTTCATTTTCAAATCTCAGCTTATCATGATCAATGCAATCTTCAAGTCCAGTGATCTTCTTGTCATCAAAAGAGACATTGATAGATTCCATGACCACTTTTGTTCTCAAATTATAGACTCTGAAGGCTTTTGTAGAAAGTGGATATCCTACAAAGATTCCCTCATCAGCTTTTAGATCAAACTTGGATAGCTGTTCAGGATGAGTCTTGAGAACAAAACATTTACATCCAAATACATGAAAGTATTTGAGATTTGGCTTCTTGTTCTTCACCATCTCATATGGTGTTTTTCCATGCTTGTTAATGAGTGTTGCATTTTGAGTAAAACAAGCAGTCTGCACAGCTTCAGCCCAGAAATAGGTTGGAAGCTTTGCTTCTTCAAGCATTGTTCGTGCAGCTTCAATTAGAGTTCTATTCTTCCTTTCAACAACTCCATTTTGCTGTGGAGTTCCAGGAGCAGAAAATTCTTGCTTTATTCCATGATTTTTGCAGAACTCTTCCATTATCAAATTCTTGAATTCAGTGCCATTATCACTCCTCAAAATTTTCACAGAATCTTTGATCAATTTATCCAGATGTTTGACATGATCAATCAGGATAGATGCAGTTTCACTTTTTGTGTGCAAGAAATACACCCATGTGTATCTGGTGAACTCATCTACTATGACCAACGCATATTTCTTCTTTGCAATAGACATGACATTCACTGGACCAAATAGATCAACATGAAGTAGATAATAAGGCTCAAGAATTGATGATTCAGTCTTGCTCTTGAACGAAGATTTTCTTTGTTTAGCCTTCTGACATGAGTCACAAAGACCATCAGGAACAAACACTGATTTTGGCAGTCCTCTCACAAGATCTTTCTTGATCAGTTCATTTATCTTGTTGAAGTTTAAATGAGAGAGTTTCTTGTGCCAATTCCAGCTTTCTTCAGTTGAGGCTCTACTCACTAAACAGATTGCAGAACCATCAGAACTTGTTGAAAGCTTAGCTTCATAAATGTTACCACGCCTGAATCCCTTCAGAACAATTTTTTCTTTAGATTTACTAACTATTTCACAATGTTCTGCAAAGAAATCAACATGATAACCTCTGTCACAGATTTGACTTATATTCAGTAAGTTGTGTTTAAGTCCTGAGACTAGAGCTACATCTTTAATGATGACATTCCCAAGATTGATATTGCCATATCCCAAAGTTTTTCCAATGTTGCCATCTCCATAAGAAACACTTGGGCCAGCTTTCTCCACAAAGTCTGATAGCAGGGCCTTATTTCCAGTCATGTGTCCTGAACATCCACTGTCCAGAACTAAAATATTTTTCCTGTTGCCCTGCAATCAAAAAGACCACTAATTATTAGTTTTAAGGACCCAGACTTGCTTGGATCCTTTGGCCTTTTTAGGTTTGTTAACATTTGCAGCGGATTTAACATCAGATTTTATGTTAACAGTTTTCTTATCAGAACTTATACTAGAAGGAACAACAGAAACTTTCTTTAAAGAAGGTTTTATTTGATAATAATCATAGTACAAACTATGATATTCCTTACAAGTATAAATGGAATGCCATAAACTACCACAATGAAAACAAGGATTTTGTGGTTTGTATCTAACAGACTGACTCTTAACTCCTGACTTTGTAGATAAGGAGTTAATATTCTTATTCTTCCTGCAAAAAGAAGCCAGATGGTTAGAACTTCCACAGTTATAACATGCTTTCCTAGGAGCATCAGGAACAGATTTATAGTTATTGCTTT
Organism: Apium graveolens; assembly: GCF_009905375.1. Classification (NCBI taxonomy): domain Eukaryota; kingdom Viridiplantae; phylum Streptophyta; class Magnoliopsida; order Apiales; family Apiaceae; genus Apium; species Apium graveolens. Next base: position 70,504,196 of record NC_133653.1, read on the forward strand.
TATTCACACCTTCCTTTCCATTCCTGTTTTTCCTAGGTGATTTTACCTTGTTTGCATTCTTAACATCTTTCAGCTTATGCTTAAGCTGCTTCTTTGTCATTAAGCCTATGTTAACTTCAGCTGTCTTTTCCTGTTTTAGTTTGTCAGAAGCTAATTCCTTTTTAACTTCTGATTTCTCAGTTTCGGATTTTTCAGTTACAAACTTAACAGGTTTTAACTTCGGCTTTTGCTTATCAACAGGCTTAATTTCTTCAGTTCCTTTTTCATTATTTTCTTCATAACCTAAGCCCTCTTTCCAGTTTCCACTGCTCAGCAAATTTTGAGTTGTTTTGCCAGAGTTAGTCCAAGTTCTGATAATCTCTCTCTCCTTTTCTAACTCAGTTTTTAGAGATTCATTCATTTTTAGCACTTCATCCCTAACATAAAAAGCATCATCTCTATCCTTCTGAGTTTGATGAAACATGACTAACTCTTTTTCTAAGAAATTGTTTCTTTTCTTAAAAGCAAGATTTTCAGAAGTTAATCTTTCACATGTTAAAGTTTGATCTCTATAACTAACAAACATGGTTTTAAGATATCTTCTCAACTCATTAATATCATCAGTATGAAAAGCATAAGTAGTCTGAGGTACCTTTGTTTCAGCAGTTTCAGAACTGCTCTCAGAACTTGATTTTTCAGCATTTGCCATCAATGCATAGTTCTCCTCACTTTCAGAGTCTGAGGTGTCTGTCCAGCTTTTCTGCTTTGTGACAAGAGCTTTGCCTTTGTCATTCTTGGTCTTCTTGCACTCAGGAGATATGTGGCCTTTCTCGCCACAATTATAACATTTAACATTAGCATAATCTCCTCTGTCAGACTTTCCTCCTTTTCCTTCAGATCTTCTAAAATTCTTCTTATCAGAACTTATGCCTTTCCTGGAAAACTTCTTTCCCTTCCTGAACTTCCTGTATGCAATCTTTGTGATTCCTTTCACCATAAGAGCACACAGCTTCATCATCTCCTCATCAGCATCAGTTTCAGGCAAGCTTTCAGAATCTGAGTCATCATCACTCTCAGAACTTGATGACTCAGTATCAGATTTTATGATAAGAGCTTTACCCTTATCTTTCTTTGAGGAAGGTGGTTTGGGGGATTCCTCTTCAACCTTGAGAGCAACTGTCCTTGACTTTCCTCCTTTTCTCTTGCTTCTTTGTTCCATCTCAAGTTCATGAGTCTTGAGCATTCCATAGATTTCATCAAGAGTTGTTTCATCAAGATTGTAGTTGTCTCTTATTGTTGTTGCCTTCAAATCCCAACATTCAGGAAGAGCTAACAGGAATTTGAGGTTTGTATCTTCAAGATCATACTCCTTATTAACCAATGACAAGTCATTCAAGAGTTTGACAAATCTTTCATACACATCAGTCAATGACTCATTAGTCCTAGAGTCAAAGTGTTCATACTCTTGAGTGAGTATTGTCTTCCTGTTCTTCTTAACTGTTTCAGTTCCTTGACACCTTGTCTCCAGTGCATCCCATATCTCCTTAGCAGTCTTGCAGTTGATTACCCTGTTTGACATTACATTATCAATGGCACTATGCAATAAGTGACGTACCTTGGCATCCTTAGCAATAGATGCTATATCTTCAGCAGTGTAATCATTCTTTTCCTTTGGTACGGTCATTGCTGCTTCACCTGGAACTACAACAGCGAGCTTGGTAGGTTTGTGAGGCCCTTCCCTGATTCTATCAAGGTATTCTGGATCTGTTGCTTCCAGAAACATGGTCATCCTTACCTTCCATATGGGATATTCAGATGGTCTCAATATGGGAACTCTGATAGTCTCATATCGACTCTGAATTGATGTCTTTGATGATTCCTCAGTTTTGGTAGGCTTAGTTGGAGTTTCTGTGTCAGACATGACTGTGTTTGGATCTTTAACTGTATGTGTGTTAACAGATAGCTCTGATACCACTTGTTAGGTCACACTTTCACTGTAGAGGGGGTGAATACAGTGTTTATCACAATCAAATCAAACTTCAATAACTTATGTAACAGAAAACAAACTTTATTTAAACAATAAACTCTGTTACAATCTGGAACTGTTATCTCTCAGTGATGAACAAAATATCACGAGAGCTGCTAGAGTTATACTAAATAATATTCTCGATAATGATAACACTTTTAGTGTAAACCCTATGTCTGTGTTTATGTACTACACAGTTACAAGATATTCGCTAATTGATATGGAATATAATTCTGCTTCCTAAAATATATCAATCAGATATCTTCTATTCCAAGTATTCCATTCTTCACGGAATTCCTTCTTCATGCATATCTCTTCTTATGTTTATCTTGATCTTCTTAACTTTAATCAGCTACTGTCCTTATCTGATCGTCCTTCAGCACTTAAGTTCTGATATCTATCTCCTGATAACATAAGTACTGATATCCCTTAAGTTCTGACTTCCAGTATAAGTACTGATCAGTTAAGTACTGATTTGTTCTGTTCAAATAAGATCTGAAATCTAAACATAAAACATATTAGCCATGACATTATCAAATATATCTAACAAGACTAAACACAAGTTACAAGTACGGGTCAAAATACCGGTTGACTGGTAAAATAACAAACCAAACATATTTATTTTTTTCTCAAATTTTTGTCAAATCACTAAAATATATAGATCTTAACATCCGTACGGTGGGATCATTCATAAATATTTTTAAAAAAATAGAAACTTTAGTACGAGACTAAACACAAGTTACAAGTACACGTCAAAATACCGGTTGACTGTTAAAATAACAAACCAAACATATTTATTTTTTTCTCAAATTTTTGTCATATCAGTAAAATATATAGTTCTTAACATCTATACGGTTGGATCATTCATAAACATTTAAAAAAATAGAAACTTTAGTACGAGACTAAACGCAAGTTACAAGTACGGGTCAAAATACCGGTTGACTGTTAAAATAACAAACCAAACATATTTATTTTTTTCTCAATTTTTTGTCATATCACTAAAATATATAGTTCTTAACATCCGTACGGTTGGATCATTCATAAACTTTTTAAAAAAATAGAAACTCTAGTACGAGACTAAGTACAAGTTACAAGTACGGGTCAAAATACCGGTTGACTTTTAAAATAAGAAACCAAATAAATTTATTTTTTTCTCTAATTTTTTTCATATCACTAAAATAGATAGTTCTTAAAATATGTACGGTTGGATCAATCATAAATATTTTTGAAAAAATAGAAACTTTAGTACGAGACTAAACAGAAGTTACAAGTACGGGTCAAAATACCGGTTGACTGTTAAATTAACAAACCAAACATATTTATTTTTTTCTCAATTTTTTGTCATATCACTAAAATATATAGTTCTTAACATCCTTACAGTTGGATCATTCATAAACTTTTTTAAAAAATAGAAACTGTAGTATGAGACTTAACACAAGTTACAAGTACATGTCAAAATACCGGTTGACTGTTAAATTAACAAACCAAATAAATTTAATTTTTCTCAAATTTTTGTCATATAACTAAAATATATAGTTTTTCACATCCGTACGGTTAGATCATTCATAAACTTTTAAAAAAAATAGAAACTTTAGTACGAGACTAAACACAAGTTACAAGTACCGGTCAAAATACCGATTGACTGTTAAAATAACAAACCAAACATATTTATTTTTTTCTCAATTTTTTGTCATATCACTAAAATATATAGTTCTTAACATCCGTACGGTTGGATCATTCATAAACGTTTTAAAAAAATAGAAACTGTAGTACGAGACTTAACACAAATTACAAGTACGGGTCAAAATACCGGTTGACTGTTAAAATAACAAACCAAATAAATTTATTTTTTTCTCAAATTTTTGTCATATCACTAAAATATATAGTTCTTAACATCCGTACGGTTGGATCATTCATAAACTTTTAAAAAAAATAGAAACTTTAGTACGAGACTAAACACAAGTTACAAGTACGGTTCAAAATACCGGTTGACTGGTAAAATAACAAACCAAACATATTTATTTTTTTCTCAATTTTTTGTCAAATCACTAAAATATATAGATCTTAACATCTGTATGGTGGGATCATTCATAAATATTTTTAAAAAAATAGAAACTTTAGTACGAGACTAAACACAAGTTACAAGTACATGTCAAAATACCGGTTGACTGTTAAAATAACAAACCAAACATATTTATTTTTTTCTCAAATTTTTGTCATATCAGTAAAATATATAGTTCTTAACATCTGTACGGTTTGATCATTCATAAACGTTTTAAAAAAATAGAAACTTTAGTACGAGACTAAACGCAAGTTACAAGTACGGGTCAAAATACCGGTTGGCTGGTAAAATAACAAACCAAACATATTTATTTTTTTCTCAATTTTTTGTCATATCACTAAAATATATAGTTCTTAACATCCGTACGGTTGGATCATTCATAAACTTTTAAAAAAAAAATAGAAACTGTAGTACGAGACTAAATACAAGTTACAAGTACGGGTCAAAATACCGGTTGACTTTTAAAATAAGAAACCAAATAAATTTATTTTTTTCTCTAATTTTTTTCATATCACTAAAATAGATAGTTCTTAAAATATGTACGGTTGGATCAATCATAAATATTTTTGAAAAAATAGAAACTTTAGTACGAGACTAAACAGAAGTTATAAGTACAGGTCAAAATACCGGTTGACTGTTAAATTAACAAACCAAACATATTTATTTTTTTCTCAATTTTTTGTCATATCACTAAAATATATAGTTCTTAACATCCGTACAGTTGGATCATTCATAAACTTTTAAAAAAATAGAAACTTTAGTACGAGACTAAACACAAGTTACAAGTACGGGTCAAAATACCGGTTGACTGGTAAAATAACAAACCAAACATATATATTTTTTTCTCAATTTTTTGTCATATCACTAAAATATATATTTCTTAACATCCGTACGGTTGGATCATTCATAAACTTTTAAAAAAATAGAAACTTTAGTACGAGACTAAACACAAGTTACAAGTACGGGTCAAAATACCGGTTGACTGGTAAAATAACAAACCAAACATATATATTTTTTTCTCAATTTTTTGTCATATCACTAAAATATATATTTCTTAACATCCGTACGGTTGGATCATTCATAAACTTTTAAAAAAATAGAAACTTTAGTACGAGACTAAACACAAGTTACAAGTACGGGTCAAAATACCGGTTGACTGGTAAAATAACAAACCAAACATATATTTTTTTTTCTCAATTTTTTGTCATATCACTAAAATATATAGTTCTTAACATCCGTACGGTTGGATCATTCATAAACTTTTTAAAAAATTAGAAACTTTAGTACGAGACTAAACACAAGTTACAAGTACGGGTCAAAATACCAGTTGACTGGTAAAATAACAAACCAAACATATATATTTTTTTCTAAATTTTTTGTCATATCACTAAAATATATAGTTCTTAACATCCGTACGGTTGGATCATTCATAAACTTTTTAAAAAAATAGAAACTGTAGTACGAGACTTAACACAAGTTACAAATACGGGTCAAAATACCGGTTGACTGTTAAAATAACAAACCAAATAAATTTATTTTTTTCTCAAATTTTTGTCATATCACTAAAATATATAGTTCTTAACATCCGTACGGTTGGATCATTCATAAACTTTTAAAAAAATAGAAACTTTAGTACGAGACTAAACACAAGTTACAAGTACGGGTCAAAATACCGGTTGACTGGTAAAATAACAAACCTAACATATATATTTTTTTCTCAATTTTTTGTCATATCACTAAAATATATAGTTCTTAACATCCGTGCTTGGATCATTCATAAACTTTTAAAAAAAATAGAAACTTTAGTACGAGACTAAACACAAGTTACAAGTACGGGTCAAAATACCAGTTGACTGGTAAAATAACAAACCAAACATATTTATTTTTTTCTCAAATTTTTGTCAAATCACTAAAATATATAGATCTTAACATCCGTACGGTGGGATCATTCATAAATATTTTTAAAAAAATAGAAACTTTAGTACGAGACTAAACACAAGTTACAAGTACACGTCAAAATACCGGTTGACTGTTAAAATAACAAACCAAACATATTTATTTTTTTCTCAAATTTTTGTCATATCAGTAAAATATATAGTTCTTAACATCTGTACGGTTGGATCATTCATAAACGTTTTAAAAAAATAGAAACTTTAGTACGAGACTAAACGCAAGTTACAAGTACGGGTCAAAATACCGGTTGACTGTTAAAATAACAAACCAAACATATTTATTTTTTTCTCAATTTTTTGTCATATCACTAAAATATATAGTTCTTAACATCCGTACGGTTGGATCATTCATAAACTTTAAAAAAAAATAGAAACTGTAGTACGAGACTAAATACAAGTTACAAGTACGGGTCAAATTACCGGTTGACTTTTAAAATAAGAAACCAAATAAATTTATTTTTTTCTCAAATTTTTTTCATATCACTAAAATAGATAGTTCTTAAAATATGTACGGTTGGATCAATCATAAATATTTTTGAAAAAATAGAAACTTTAGTACGAGACTAAATAGAAGTTACAAGTACGGGTCAAAATACTGGTTGACTGTTAAATTAACAAACCAAACATATTTATTTTTTTCTCAATTTTTTGTCATATCACTAAAATATATAGTTCTTAACATCCGTACAGTTGGATCATTCATAAACTTTTTAAAAAGTAGAAACTGTATTATGAGACTTAACACAAGTTACAAGTACGGGTCAAAATACCGGTTGACTGTTAAATTAACAAACCAAATAAATTTAATTTTTCTCAAATTTTTGTCATATAACTAAAATATATAGTTCTTCACATCCGTACGGTTGGATCATTCATAAACTTTTAAAAAAAATAGAAACTTTAGTACGAGACTAAACACAAGTTACAAGTACAGGTCAAAATATCGATTGACTGTTAAAATAACAAACCAAACATATTTATTTTTTTCTCAATTTTTTGTCATATCACTAAAATATATAGTTCTTAACATCCGTACGGTTGGATCATTCATAAACTTTAAAAAAAAATAGAAACTGTAGTACGAGACTTAACACAAGTTACAAGTACGGGTCAAAATACCGGTTGACTGTTAAAATAACAAACCAAATAAATTTATTTTTTTCTCAAATTTTTGTCATATCACTAAAATATATAGTTCTTAACATCCGTACGGTTGGATCATTCATAAACTTTTAAAAAAATAGAAACTTTAGTACGAGACTAAACACAAGTCACAAGTACGGGTCAAAATACCGGTTGACTGGTAAAATAACAAACCAAACATATATATTTTTTTCTCAATTTTTTGTCATATCACTAAAATATATAGTTCTTAACATCCGTATGGTTGGATCATTCATAAACTTTTTAAAAAAATAGAAACTGTAGTACGAGACTTAACACAAGTTACAAGTACGGGTCAAAATACCGGTTGACTGTTAAAATAACAAACCAAATAAATTTATTTTTTTCTCAAATTTTTGTCATATCACTAAAATATATAGTTCTTAACATCCGTACGGTTGGATCATTCATAAACTTTTAAAAAAATAGAAACTTTAGTACGAGACTAAACAGAAGTTACAAGTACGGGTCAAAATACTGGTTGACTATTAAATTAACAAACCAAACATATTTATTTTTTTCTCAATTTTTTGTCATATCACCAAAATATATAGTTCTTAACATCCGTACAGTTGGATCATTCATAAACTTTTTTAAAAAATAGAAACTGTATTATGAGACTTAACACAAGTTACAAGTACGGGTCAAAATACCGGTTGACTGTTAAATTAACAAACCAAATAAATTTAATTTTTCTCAAATTTTTGTCATATAACTAAAATATATAGTTCTTCACATCCGTACGGTTGGATCATTCATAAACTTTTAAAAAAAATAGAAACGTTAGTACGAGACTAAACACAAGTTACAAGTACAGTTCAAAATATCGATTGACTGTTAAAATAACAAACCAAACATATTTTTTTTTTCTCAATTTTTTGTCATATCACTAAAATATATAGTTCTTAACATCCGTACGGTTGGATCATTCATAAATTTTTAAAAAAATAGAAACTGTAGTACGAGACTTAACACAAGTTACAAGTACGGGTCAAAATACCGGTTGACTGTTAAAATAACAAACCAAATAAATTTATTTTTTTCTCAAATTTTTGTCATATCACTAAAATATATAGTTCTTAACATCCGTACGGTTGGATCATTCATAAACTTTTAAAAAAATAGAAACTTTAGTACGAGACTAAACACAAGTTACAAGTACGGGTCAACATACCGGTTGACTGGTAAAATAACAAACCAAACATATATATTTTTTTCTCAATTTTTTGTCATATCACTAAAATATATAGTTCTTAACATCCGTACGGTTGGATCATTCATAAACTTTTTAAAAAAATAGAAACTGTAGTACGAGAATTAACACAAGTTACAAGTACGGGTCAAAATACCGGTTGACTGTTAAAATAACAAACCAAATAAATTTATTTTTTTCTCAGATTTTTGTCATATCACTAAAATATATAGTTCTTAACATCCGTACGGTTGGATCATTCATAAACTTTTAAAAAAAATAGAAACTTTAGTACGAGACTAAACACAAGTTACAAGTACGGGTCAAAATACCGGTTGACTGGTAAAATAACAAACCAAACATATTTATTTTTTTCTCAAATTTTTGCCAAATCACTAAAATATATAGATCTTAACATCCGTACGGTGGGATCATTCATAAATATTTTTAAAAAAATAGAAACTTTAGTACGAGACTAAACACAAGTTACAAGTACACGTCAAAATACCGGTTGACTGTTAAAATAACAAACCAAACATATTTATTTTTTCTCAAATTTTTGTCATATCAGTAAAATATATAGTTCTTAACATCTGTACGGTTGGATCATTCATAAACATTTTAAAAAAATAGAAACTTTAGTACGAGACTAAACGCAAGTTACAAGTACGGGTCAAAATACCGGTTGACTGTTAAAATAACAAACCAAACATATTTATTTTTTTCTCAATTTTTTGTCATATCACTAAAATATATAGTTCTTAACATCCGTACGGTTGGATCATTCATAAACTTTTTAAAAAAAATAGAAACTGTAGTACGAGACTAAATACAAGTTACAAGTACGGGTCAAAATACCGGTTGACTTTTAAAATAAGAAACCAAATAAATTTATTTTTTTCTCAAATTTTTTTCATATCACTAAAATAGATAGTTCTTAAAATATGTACGGTTGGATCAATCATAAATATTTTTGAAAAAATAGAAACTTTAGTACGAGACTAAACAGAAGTTACAAGTACGGGTCAAAATACCGGTTGACTGTTAAATTAACAAACCAAACATATTTATTTTTTTCTCAATTTTTTGTCATATCACTAAAATATATAGTTCTTAACATCCGTACAGTTGAATCATTCATAAACTTTTTAAAAAAATAGAAACTGTAGTATGAGACTTAACACAAGTTACAAGTACGGGTCAAAATACCGGTTGACTGTTAAATTAACAAACCAAATAAATTTAATTTTTCTCAAATTTTTGTCATATAACTAAAATATATAGTTCTTCACATCCGTACGGTTGGATCATTCATAAACTTTTAAAAAAAATAGAAACTTTAGTACGAGACTAAACACAAGTTACAAGTACAGGTCAAAATACCGATTGACTGTTAAAATAACAAACCAAACATATTTATTTTTTTCTCAATTTTTTGTCATATCACTAAAATATATAGTTCTTAACATCCGTACGGTTGGATCATTCATAAACTTTAAAAAAAAAATAGAAACTGTAGTACGAGACTTAACACAAGTTACAAGTACGGGTCAAAATACCGGTTGACTGTTAAAATAACAAACCAAATAAATTTATTTTTTTCTCAAATATTTGTCATATCACTAAAATATATAGTTCTTAACATCCGTACGGTTGGATCATTCATAAACTTTTAAAAAAAATAGAAACTTTAGTACGAGACTAAACACAAGTTACAAGTACGGGTCAAAATACCGGTTGACTGTTAAAATAACAAACCAAACATATTTATTTTTTTTCTCAAATTTTTGTCAAATCACTAAAATATATAGATCTTAACATCCGTACGGTGGGATCATTCATAAATATTTTTAAAAAAATAGAAACTTTAGTACGAGACTAAACACAAGTTACAAGTACGCGTCAAAATACCGGTTGACTGTTAAAATAACAAACCAAACATATTTATTTTTTTCTCAAATTTTTGTCATATCAGTAAAATATATAGTTCTTAACATCTGTACGGTTGGATCATTCATAAACGTTTTAAAAAAATAGAAACTTTAGTACGAGACTAAACACAAGTTACAAGTACGGGTCAAAATACCGGTTGACTGTTAAAATAACTAACCAAACATATTTATTTTTTTCTCAATTTTTTGTCATATCACTAAAATATATAGTTCTTAACATCCGTACGGTTGGATCATTCATAAACTTTTAAAAAAAAGTAGAAACTGTAGTACGAGACTAAATACAAGTTACAAGTACGGGTCAAAATACCGGTTGACTGTTATAATAAGAAACCAAATAAATTTATTTTTTTCTCAAGTTTTTTTCATATCACTAAAATATATAGTTTTTAACATTTGTACGGTTGGATCAATCATAAATATTTTTGAAAAAATAGAAAATTTAGTACGAGACTAAACAGAAGTTACAAGTACGGGTCAAAATACCGGTTGACAGTTAAATTAACAAACCAAACATATTTATTTTTTTCTCAATTTTTTGTCATATCACTAAAATATATAGTTCTTAACATCCGTACAGTTGGATCATTAATAAACTTTTAAAAAAAATAGAAACTGTAGTATGAGACTAAACACAAGTTACAAGTACGGGTCAAAATACCGGTTGACTGTTAAAATAACAAACCAAATAAATTTAATTTTTCTCAAATTTTTGTCATATTACTAAAATATATAGTTCTTAACATCCGTACGGTTGGATCATTCATAAACTTTTTTAAAAAAATAGAAACTTTAGTACGAGACTAAACACAAGTTGCAAGTACAAGTCAAAATACCGGTTGACTGTTAAAATAACAAACCAAACATATTTATTTTTTTCTCAATTTTTTGTCATATCACTAAAATATATAGTTCTTAACATCCGTACGGTTGGATCATTCATAAACTTTAAAAAAAATAGAAACTGTAGTACGAGACTAAACACAAGTTACAAGTACAGGTCAAAATACCGGTTGACTGTTAAAATAACAAACCAAATAAATTTATTTTTTTCTCAATTTTTTGTCATATCACTAAAATATATAGTTCTTAACATCCGTACGGTTGGATCATTCATAAACTTTTTAAAAAAATAGAAACTTTAGTACGAGACTAAACACAAGTTACAAGTACGGGTCAAAATACCGGTTGACTGGTAAAATAACAAACCAAACATATTTATTTTTTTCTCAAATTTTTTTCAAATCACTAAAATATATAGATCTTAACATCCGTACGGTTGGATCATTCATAAATATTTTTAAAAAAATAGAAACTTTAGTACGAGATTAAACACAAGTTACAAGTACGGGTCAAAATACCAGTTGACTGTTAAAATAACAAACCAATCATATTTATTTTTTTCTCAAATTTTTGTCATATCACTAAAATATATTGTTCTTAACATCTGTACGGTTGGATCATTCATAAACGTTTTAAAAAAATAGAAACTTTAGTACGAGACTAAACACAAGTTACAAGTACAAGTCAAAATACTGGTTGACTGTTAAAATAACAAACCAAACATATTTATTTTTTTCTCAATTTTTTGTCATATCACTAAAATATATAGTTCTTAACATCCGTACAGTTGGATCAATCATAAACTTTTAAAAAAAATAGAAACTGTAGTATGAGACTAAACACAAGTTACAAGTACGGGTCAAAATACCGGTTGACTGTTAAAATAACAAACCAAATAAATTTATTTTTTCTCAAATTTTTGTCATATTACTAAAATATATAGTTCTTAACATCCGTACGTCTGGATCATTCATAAACTTTTTTAAAAAAATAGAAACTTTAGTACGAGACTAAACACAAGTTACAAGTACAAGTCAAAATACCGGTTGACTGTTAAAATAACAAACCAAACATATTTATTTTTTTCTCATTTTTTTGTCATATCACTAAAATATATAGTTCTTAACATCCGTACGGTTGGATCATTCATAAACTTATAAAAAAATAGAAACTGTAGTACGAGACTAAACACAAGTTACAAGTACGAGTCAAAATACCGGTTGACTGTTAAAATAACAAACCAAATAAATTTATTTTTTTCTCAATTTTTTGTCATATCACTAAAATATATAGTTCTTAACATCCGTACGGTTGGATCATTAATAAACTTTTTAAAAAAATAGAAACTTTAGTACGAGACTAAACACAAGTTAGAAGTACGGGTCAAAATACCGGTTGACTGGTAAAATAATAAACCAAACATATTTATTTTTTTCTCAATTTTTTTTCAAATCACTAAAATATATAGATCTTAACATCCGTACGGTTGGATCATTCATAAATATTTTTAAAAAAATAGAAACTTTAGTACGAGACTAAATACAAGTTACAAGTACGGGTCAAAATACCGGTTGATTGTTAAAATAACAAACCAAACATATTTATTTTTTACTCAAATTTTTGTCATATCACTAAAATATATAGTTCTTAACTGTAATAACCCCAATAAATCAAGGAAGAAGATGGTGAATAGTAACCTTCAAGAAATAACTTTGGTTTTCTTGATTTTTATGAAAGTTCAAGGTAGCTTAAGCATAGATCAAGGCTTCCATGGGCATTCCAAGGATCTTTCATTGATTAAAAGCTTCAAGGAAGGTATAACATCTCCAAACCCTAGCTTTACTTTATATATTATGATGATTTTGATAGTTATGGTAAAGAGTAGCTTGATGCTTGTTGGTTTAGAGTTTGGGTTGGAATAGTAGTGAATTGAAGGTTGAAATCTTATGGTTTGGTTAAAGGACTTAAGTATAGTTTAAATTCAAGTTTAAGAATAAGTATAAATTGTAAATGTTGAGTTGATTGGGGCCGATATGATGTAGTGAGGATGGAATTTGGTTGAATGGATGGATTGGGATTGATTGGTGGTTGAATTGGAATGGTATAAAATTGGGAAATCGCGTAAACATTGCCGTCGTAATGTCCGATTTACTTTAGACTGCTTTTGTTCATAACATTAGGACCCGAGAACTCCCTGCTAGGTTTTGACCATTGCCATTTTTAGATAGTTCATGTTACGAGCTTCGTTTTGATATGTGGTTCGTTTGATTCTGATGTACGGTTTAGGAGAAACGGCCGTTTTAAGTAACGACATTTCGCGAACGAATCATTACCCCTCGCCTTACTTTGAAACATAGGTTAAAGACCTAAAATGACTAACTGGAATATGAAACAATTATGTTAAGTTGATTAGACAGTTGGTAAGGCACTCGCGAAAGAATCGCCTTAAAACCCTTAATGGTTAATTTATTAAAAATGGTGGAGCCGAGAGTACTCGAGCGACTTAAGTAAATCGTTAAGCGCGAAAGCGAACGTTAGGACTCTAAATGGTTAAAGTCTAGTTTCTTAAGCGACCGGGGTTTAATTCCGACTTATGTTGTTGTTCATAGGTTATCGGACCCACTCTAAGCTTAAGTCTATCCGGGAGCACTCAGGCAAGTTTTCAATCCGTTATACTGTTATTGTGATGTATACACTTGTATATGCATTATCTTGTGATAGATGCATGATGGTTAAATTAGCAAATTCTTGCGATATATTGTAGCATGTGATATGGTATGTATGCATGCCTGTTTCGTATTCTTGCCATATATATCTGTTGGTTCAGTTGATAATACCTATGCTAGAGAATAGCGGTAATTTGCATATACCCTTAGTATAGGGACCCAAAGGTGAAAACATTTTCTAAAACCGGGAGTCGAGGATCCCGAGTAGATTTTATATATATATATATATATATTTATATATATATGGTTATAGTTTTCAAAACTATTAATCGAATAAGGTTTATTCGATAACTTTATTTTATTTATTGAATATTATTTCTAATATTCATTCGAGGGCTTATGACTCAGCTTATTTATTTATTGAATATTATTTCGAATATTCATTCGAGGGCTTATGACTCGGCTTATTTTATTTATTGAATATTATTTCGAATATTCATTCGAGGGCTTATGACTCAGCTTATTTATTTATTGAATATTATTTTGAATATTCATTTGAGGATGTATGACTCCTTTATTTATTTAATGAATATTATTTATAATATTCATTCGAGGTATTATGACTCCGCGTATTATTTAATATTCTTTATTTTATTAAAGAATAATGTTCGATAATCAAACTTATTTTTGATTATTCAAATAAAGATAGTACTTTCGAATAAGTATATCTTGGTTATTTAATACTCGTTTCAAGTATAAGTTTTACAGCTTCTACTTCAATTATTTTTATAAGGATTATCAATATGGGAATATTATTTAAATAATAATATTCAGATATTTTCTAATATATCGGGACTGATTTACTTTATTAAATCAGCAGTATTCCAAACACTCTTTAAAGTGTTTTCGAGTCTTCAAAATGATTTTTAAAAGTTAGAGCGGATCCCAAAACTCATTTTTATATTTAAGATCTTCCTTTCAAAGGGGATTTAAATATTCGCTCAAAACCTGGGGAATCCGGCTCAGTGGTGTATTTTATATTCGCAACGAGGTTGCTGTTTTGGTAAATGAATTGATTACTTACCCAACGTTCGGGAAGTAAGTCCATCTATCGAGTCGGCATAAGCAACATGGGCTCAGTGGGCGTCCATGATAGTGTAAGTGGCTCAGTGGGAGTCCATCAAATGCGTAAGTGGCTGAGTGGCAGTCCAGCGCATAAGGTCATATTGCGACCAGGGTGATGACCAGTGGGGAATTCGTCCATCTACTAGTAGAAAATGTTACTTATTGGTATCTTTGCCTGATCAGCAAGATATCAGGTTTATGCCAAAATTCTTTTCCTTTCCAAAATTCATTGGATGTTACAAACTCTGTTCATACTTTACATAACAGAGGTTTCAGGAAATGTTTAGGAGATATATATGTGGGTATATATATCAGGACTAAATAAAGTATCTCGTAACTTTATTTCATTCAATAATATTTCAAAGATTGAATCTATTCAAATCTTGTCTTGTAGTCTCATCTATGTTGTGGCGCCCTCCAAACCTGGGTCAGAAGTTTGGGGTCCACACACACACCTTAATTATAACCTGCTTATAACAATAATAAAGATAATAATAATATATGCAGTGACCCTACTTACCAACCACCACGGACCGCAACAGGTTAAAGTATGCCCACAAGCCACACACACTAATATATTACAAACCGTTCAAATCCCAACTATTTCAAACTCAAACTGAGTATTAAACATTATTACAAACTTTTACAAACTTAAATTATTCCAAAAGAAGCCTACTAGCTCAGCTTTCTCAACCTGAACCCCTAGCTCTCGCGCTGGACTGGGCTTTCTCAACCTGAACCCCTAGCTCTCGCGCTGGACTGGGGATCCTCTTTACCAACTGGTTTCTTTTTAACTGGAAAGAATATAAACAACATCGCACGAATGAGCTAACTAGCTCAGCAAGTCACAATGACAAAACTGAGAATAATGATCATCAGATGTATGGTTATGATATCAAGTGAACAATGGATTATGATTTAGAATTGGATATTATACTTTTAATTTAAAACCAAGGTTAGGCTGCTGATCAGTCACGCACTAACCCCGAGCAAGGCACACAGCATTGCTCTAACTACTGGATCCAAGGCACACATTGGCCTAACTTGACCATTATATGGTCTGACCACGAATCTGGTCCATAATTTTATAAAAACAATCCAATTCTAACATAATAACAGAATATGCAATAATAAACAATAACTGAAATCATTAACAACAATAAATGTTTAACAATGAAAGGGTTTCAATCCTTGTAAGGATCAACAAGGTACTTTCAAAGCTTGAATGCTGGGTAATGAAAGAATTGGATAACAAAGGAAACAACGTTTCAGGGTTTCAAGGATTTGGTCTTTGAAAGCATAAGATATCATGGATTGAGTATATAATAATTCAGTTCAGTGTCTGGTATTTAGTTTGTATGTATTTGTGGAGTAGTATCGTAGATTTGTGGTTCGTGTTTGGGTATACAATAATCAGTGGCTTAGAAAGAATATGGTTCATAGCTCAAGAACAATAACTGAAATCAGGATTTAGGTTTTCGTGCTTCAAAGCACTTGCAATGTCAACAAGACTATCAAGAATTACAATATCTCGAGAAAGTTCAGAACACTTGCCTGATATTAGCTTACTATCATGCACTTGCTTTCAATCACAATCGTCTTACTCCTCAACTACCTGTTTCCCTTTCCTACGCCTTGCCTCTTCTGCTCACATATCATAAGCATCTATCAATCATCAACTCACAGGATTCTATTCAACACATACTTCTTTCTACCCTTCGTTTTACCCAAATTCGATTAACGGATTGAAATCTATGCAATAACCAAGTAAACACCGAATATATAGACCGATAGTCAAACAACAGGTCACGTATAACACATAATACATCACGTAATCAATGACATATCATCTATAAAGAAGTCTCGGGTCATAAATATGCTTTCGGGTATTTAAAATGATTTTTAAAACATTTTTCGGAATTAAAACGGGTCGTTGGATCAATTTCGGGTTAATAAACAGGGTTCGGTTGGCCCATTCTGGCTCCGAAACAATTTTAGAATAATTATCGAGCCTTGGAAATAATTTAGAATAATATTTTAAAGCTCGATACTATTTTTCAGAATTTTTAAATCATTTTTAAATAATTAAATCTAATTAAATAACTAATTAAAATCAATTAATAATTAATTAAATCAATTAATCAATTAATTTTCGAATTAATTGACTAATTAATCAATTAAAAATTAACTGAAATTAATTAACTAATTAATTCAGATTTATTTGTGAATTAAAAATAATTTTCGTAATTAAAATAATAATTTTTAGAATTTTCAGAAATTAAAAATGAATTTTTATAATAAAAATAAATAGGAAATATGATTTTTAAACATTTTTAAAACATGAATCCAATTTTTGCAAAGTCTGGAAACTACAGGGACCAAACTGCATCGTTTTCAAAACTATAGGTACTAAACTGTAATTTTCCAGGGGGTCGCCGGAAAATAGTCGGGTTCGCCGGAGAACACGTTCCCGGCGTCCTCACCCCACCAACACCTCCAGATCACATCTACACCACATCAGGAACACAATCATGCAATCAATTCATCCTAACAATCCCTGAGTTGGCCGGAATTTGGCCGTGAAATTTTCCAGTTTCCGGCGAACATCGGAAAACTTCAAAACACAACTCCCTTCTCTACAGACCTCGTTGGTTCATGAAACTTATACGACTAGATTGCAAATTTCACAGAGAACACAACCCACTATAACACAACATCAATCTATCACAGAATAAGAAACCCCCAAATTTCAATTAAGAACATTCATACGGGTTATAAACCCTAATTTTGAAATTCGAAAATTAAATTCAAATTTGAACATGTTATTGAACTCCAAATCAGACGTATGACATATGAAAATCATCAGGAAAACAAGCTCTACAACATGCAATCATCAAATCATACAAACAATCATTCGAACAAAAATTTATATTTTTAATAAAATAAATTCGAAAATAAAAAAATTTTTAGAAAAATAACCTTGATTTCTGCAGTGAAACAAAGCTCAGAATCTGATAGAACACCTCAAATTCTTCGTTTTGGTTATTCAAGCTTTAAAAACAGAGATCGGTAACGCCTTCGTTTTGCTGTTTGATTCTTAGAACAATTTATGTAATTAGGGTTTTTCTCTGAAAATTATATAATTAACTATCTGCAAATGATTTTGATACGAAATAAAATACGGTAAAAGGCTATTTATAATTACGGAAAATTTGTATCCCGTTGGATCATTCCGGATATAAAACAGTACGTTTATCTGTAAAAACTGATCCAAACGGTATCGGTTTTCGGGATAATTATCCAAATCAGTACAATTTGTACTGCTGTCTTGGTCTCAGCGCCTGGTTACACGTATTACGAAGTGATAATTGGGATAGTTTAATAAAAAGCTCCCGTTTATCGAAAATACGGGTTTTATTGATTTACCGAAACGAATTTTTTATCGAAAATATTGCGCCGGGACCCGCGCAGGACAAACCGTACGCCGGATCAAAAAAGTCGAAACATGGAATATGCTCAGAATATTACAATTAGGTTAGGAAGGAGTTCTCGGAAGAGTTTCGGGTTCCAAAAACGTAACAACGGTTGACGTCGGTTGGTTTCCGTTTTTATAAAATAGATTTTAATTACCCGGAAAAAGATTTTAGAAATTTCATATGATTCTTATAAATCCATAAATCAACATAAAAATAATTAGGAAGATATAACAATTATCTATATTTTATTTTGGACATATAAAAATTAAAATACTCAATTAATATTATTTTTGAATATTCAAGTACAGATAACACTTAACAATTAACTCACAGAATAGATACTGGGCACACATAATAATATCAAAAATAATTACACGATATATCCCGGATATTACATCCTTCCCCCCTTAAAAGGATTCTGTCCTCAGAATCTCCTAAGAAAATAAATGAGGGTACTTTTCTCTCATATCACTTTCTAATTCCCAGGTTGACTCTTCAACCTTTGGGTTTCTCCACAATACTCTTACTAACTTTACCACTTTATTTCTCAATACTTTCTCTCTTGCCTCTAGAATCTCTATCGGACTCTCTACATATGATAAATCTGCCTGAAGCTCTATTGGCTCATATTCTATTACATGCCTGGAGTCTGGATTATATTTCTTAAGCATCGATACATGAAAAACATTGTGAATGTGCTCCATGTGCGGAGGTAACGCCAATTCATAAGCTACTTTGCCAACGCGCTTTAGGATCTCAAAAGGTCCGACATATCTTGGGCTTAGCTTCCCTTTCTTTCTAAACCTCGTTAGTCCTTTCCATGGTGATACTTTCAGTAATACCAAGCTTCCTTCTTCAAATTCCATGTCTTTCCTTGATTGGTCTGCATATTTCCTCTGACAATTTTTAGCGGCTATTAATCTTTTCTGGATAAGTTCAACAACTTCCTTTGTCTGCTGTACCAGTTCAGATCCAAGTATCTTGCGTTCTCCTACTTCATCCCAATATATTGGAGATCTACATTTGCGTCCATAAAGGGCTTCATAGGGTGGCATTCCAATGCTGGCATGATAACTGTTATTGTAAGCAAACTCTACCAGGGGTAAATGTTCGTCCCAACTTCCTTTGAAATCAATAGCACAAACACGTAACATATCCTCGATTGTCTGGATCGTTCTTTCACTTTGGCCATCCGTTTGGGGGTGATAAGCTGTACTCATATTCAGTCTTGTTCCCAAACATTCTTGAAAACTCTTCCAGAATCTTAATTTAAACCTTGGATCTCGATCAGATACGATAGACACTGGAACTCCATGACGAACTACAATTTCTTTTAGGTACATATGGACCAACTTGTCGAGCGAAAATCTTTCATTTATAGGCAGAAAATGAGCTGACTTGGTAAGTCTATCCACTATAACCAAAATGGCATCATGATTAGCCCTTGTCCTTGGTAATCCAACTATGAAATCCATGGTTATATGTTCCCATTTCCACTCTGGAATCTCCAATGGCTGTAGCAATCCGCTTGGTCTTTGATGCTCTGCTTTAACTCTCTGACATGTATAACATTTGCTAACCCATTCCGCAATTTCCCTCTTCATATCTGGCCACCAATAATTCTTCTTTAAATCTCTGTACATTTTGGTACTTCCTGGATGGATGGAATATCTTGAACTATGTGCTTCTTGTAAAATTTCATTCTTTAACTCCGTCACTGGTGGAATCCAGATTCTAGATGAAAATCTCAAAATGCCTTGATCATCCTTCTGCGTGCATAATTCTTCACCTACCAAACGATTTATATCTTGATCCATTACATCTTTCTGACATTTCTTTATTTTCTCCAACAACTCCGGCTGGAAAGTCATACTGCACACTTTCGCTTCCTCAGGTTCGCAAACTCTAATTTCCAATTCCAATTTCTGAAATTCCTTATATATATCTTCAGGTACTGATAACTCATTTAACTTTTCCTTCCGACTTAATGCGTCTACCACCACGTTCGCCTTACCGGGATGATAATTAATCGAGCAATCATAATCCTTGATCAATTCTAACCATCTCCTTTGCCTCATATTAAGTTCCTTCTGGGTAAATATATATTTCAAACTTTTATGATCCGTGAAAATCTCACACTTTTCTCCATACAAATAATGTCTCCAAATCTTCAAAGCAAAAACTATAGCTGCTAGCTCCAAGTCATGAGTATGATACTTTTGTTCGTGTGGTTTCAATTGCCTTGACGCATACGCAATCACCTTGTCGTGCTGCATAAGAACACATCCTAATCCTTTGTAGGAAGCATCGCTATAAATTACGAAATTCCCTTGATCGTCTGGAAGTGACAAAACAGGTGTTGTGATTAATCTCCGCTTCAATTCCCGAAAACTTTCTTCACACTTGTCATTCCATATAAACTTTTCATTCTTTCGTGTAAGCTTTGTTAATGGTGTGGCAATCCTTGAGAAATTCTGAACGAATCGTCGATAATATCCTGCCAATCCCAAGAAACTTCTTATCTCAGTGGGTGTTCTCGGTCTCTCCCAATTCGTAATTGCTTCGATCTTTGCCGGGTCCACTTTGATCCCTTCGTTACTGACTATGTGTCCTAAGAACTGAACTTCCTGTAGCCAAAACTCACACTTCGACAATTTAGCATATAACTTCTTTTTCCTTAAAATCTCCAAAGCTGTCCTTAAATGTTCCGCATGATCCTCCTCCGTCTTTGAATAGATCAAAATATCGTCTATAAATACTATAACGAACTTGTCCAAATATTCCTTGAAAATTCTGTTCATCAGGTCCATAAACGCTGCCGGGGCATTGGTCAATCCAAAAGACATCACTAAAAACTCGTAATGTCCATACCTTGTTATGAAAGCTGTCTTTGGTATATCTTCTGGCTTGATCTTTAGTTGATGATATCCCGATCTTAAATCAATTTTGGAGAAGTACTTGGCTCCCTTCAATTGGTCAAACAGATTATCAATTCTGGGTAACGGATAATTGTTCTTGATTGTCAGCTTGTTGAGATCCCTATAGTCGATGCACAGTCTCATGCTTCCATCTTTCTTCTTGACAAACAATACCGGGGTCCCCACGGGGATACGCTGGGTCTGATTACTCCTTTCTCTAATAATTCCTGCAACTGCTTTTCTAGCTCTTTCATCTCAACAAGCGCCATTCTGTACGGGGCCTTGGATACTGGTTCTTTTCCAGGTGCTAAGTCGATCGCAAATTCAATTTCTCTATCTGGAGGAAGTCCTTGCAATTCGTCGGGAAATATGTCTGGAAATTCATTCACTACTAGGATATCTTCAAGTTTTGCTGGCTCCTGACTTTTGTCAATCACGTATGCTACGAAATGCTCGCATCCTTACCGTAGTAACTTCTTGGCTTGAATCATCGTTAAGAACTTCTTTACTTGTTTCTGACCTTTGAACGTTACTATTCTTTCGTCTGGCGTTTTCACCATTACTTTCTTATTTCGACAATCTATCTGAGCATCATGCTTAGATAACCAATCCATCCCTAATATCACATCAAATTCTCCTAACTTAAATGGTATCAAATCCACACAAAACTTACTACCAGAAATCTCAATCTCACAATTTCCATAAACTTGGTTCACAGTTACACGTTCTTGATTTACTAATTCCACAGTCATTATTTCATTTAAGCACTCAACTGGACAGTTTAATTTACTAACAAAATCTTGTGAAACAAACGATCGAGTTGCTCCCGAGTCTATTAACACTTTGGCACATAAAGAATTCACATTAAGCGTACCTGCCACGACATCCGTATCCTGGATAGCATCCTTCACTAACATGTCGAAAACTCTAGCTCTTGGAGTCTCATTTACTGCTGGGGTAGATCCCATAATTCTCAATGCATTACTAACTGGGGCTGGTGTCTTGCAATCCCTGGCCATATGTCCTGGCTTCCCACATTTAAAGCATGTAAATCCAATGACTGGAATTTTCACTGCTGGATTCCGGATAGGTTGATCCTTATTTGTTGGCTCTCTTGCTGGCTGATTTCGGCACTCCCTCGAGTAGTGCCCTTTCTGGTTGCATTTAAAACATACCACATTCAACTTGTTACAAACTCCTCCATGCTTCTTTCCACATACTTGACAATCTGGAAAAGTTAATCTCAACTGATTCGGCTGATTCACATTAGCTGAACGATTGCCCTGGCCTCCGTCTCCTACATTTTATCTCCTGAAATTAAAATTTCTCCCTGGCTGAAACTTGCCCTTCTTAAAATTTGGAAACTTCCCTGCTTGTGACTGACCCTCACTTCCCTCAACTTTCCTTTTCTTGCTTTCCTTTTCTTTCTGGAACATCTCACTCTCTGTCTCTGCAATCATAGCTTTCTGTACAACCCCAGCATAAGTATCCAATTCAAAAATAGCTACCTTCCCTCTGATCCATGGCTTCAAGCCTTGCTGGAATCTCTTAGCTTTCTTTCTATCAGTATCAATATACGACGGCACATACCTTGACAATTCCTCAAACTTCCCCTCATAATCTGTTACCGACATGTTTCCTTGCTTTAATTCTAAAAACTTCAGCTCCATTTGATCCTGAATAAACTGAGGAAAATACTTTTCTAAAAACAATTCCTTAAACCTTTCCCAAGTAATAACATCTGTACTTTCCAATGTTTTCACCATTTCCCACCAATAGGTGGCCTCATTCTTCAGATAGTAACTTGCAAATTCAACCTTCTGCTCCTCTTTCACTTTTACCAAGGCAAAAGCCTTCCCTATTTCCTTTAACCACACATTTGCTTCAATTGGCTCTAAGGAACCCTTGAATTCTGGTGGGTTTACTGCCTGAAAAGTTTTGAAAGTTACCTGGGGATTGGTGTGTCTCTGCTGTTGTTGTGCCAGGTGAACTGTTTGTTGGGCCAATATTTGAAGAATCTGGGCTATTGCTGGGTCCATGGGTCCTGGGTTCACATTCTGGTTTATATCATTTTGATTGTTATTGTTGTTGGTTTCTTCATTCTGGGTGTTAGTGCGGGTATTTCTTTTGGGAGGCATTTTCTGTAAAGAATCAATCAATTTATTTAGCTTTTGAATCAAATATTTGCATAAAAGAAAAGTTTTGTAAAACAAGAATATCTCTTTTTGAAAACAGTTGTAACTAAGTAAATTGCATGCTTCTTTACAGAATATAAACAGTTATGGAAAACAGGGTACATGGTATCACAGGGTATAACTGGTGCAATAAATAAGGTAAGGTAAAACAGGTGCAATAAAATAAATGACAGTGCTGGAAAGGAAAAAGGTACTGATATATATAGATCAAAAGTTTTAGGGTAGTACAAGCATAAAGACACTTCGAAAGTAAAAGCAAAAAGGGTACAACAACCTACTCACTAGTCAGCATCGCTAGTCTATAAATACAACTCAAAAGTCTTCTGATACACACTACACACTACTGTCCATACTACATAATCATAACAACACTACTCAGCATCTTCATCTCAAAATCTCTAACTCAGCTCCAAGGAAACTCTGGTCCTGCCAACCTCTCAAAGTCCTCCATCACCTCAGTAGCCCAGCCCAGCAGTGCATCAGGGCCTCTGCCAGGTAGTGTAGCTCCATGTAACCTAGCCTCAAGAACCCTCCGTGTCACATGAATCTCCTCTCGAAGCTCCCTCACACCACGATTAACATCTGTAGTCCTGATGATATGCTGTAACTCTCTAATCTGAGCCAACAAGGAATCACGCTCCAATAGAAGAGCCTCATACCGGTAATAAGGAACTGAGGGCAATGTAGACTGGAATGGGGCACTCGCTACTGAATGTCCAGTGGAATCTGAATCAGCTGGTGGGGGTCCTCTGACAGGTGGCCTCATGCCTGGAGGTGGAATAGCCTGCAATGGTACGGGCTGCAACACCGGTGGAGCTAGAATAGCCAATGCTGGTGGAATAACAGGATGTGGATCCGATGCTGGTGCTCTAACTGAAAGCTCTGAGTGATCAGCTGATACGGGAATAAAAGAGTCGACCATCTCTGCTATCTGAAATCATATCGTAATATAAGAATCTCGTACCATAACGCAAATTACACTAATACCTGATATACCAAAATACTCAACCTCTCAACGTTCTATCATCCTATGCCTTACTTCTAATCCTAACCCTCTACCCATTCCCGTTAACCTAGGCTTGTGTCAGTGACTTATAACCTGTAGCTCTGATACCAAACCTGTGGCGCCCTCCAAACCCGGGTCAGAAGTTTGGGGTCCACACATACACCTTAATTATAACCTGCTTATAACAATAATAAAGATAATAATAATATATGCAGTGACCCTACTTACCAACCACCACGGACCGCAACAGGTTAAAGTATGCCCACAAGCCACACACACTAATATATTATAAACCGTTCAAATCCCAACTATATCAAACTCAAACTGAGTATTAAACATTATTACAAACTTTTACAAACTTAAATTATTCCAAAAGAAGCCTACTAGCTCAGCTTTCTCAACCTGAACCCCTAGCTCTCGCACTGGACTGGGGATCCTCTTTACCAACTGGTTCCTTTTTAACTGGAAAGAATATAAACAACATCGCACGAATGAGCTAACTAGCTCAGCAAGTCACAATGACAAAACTGAGAATAATGATCATCAGATGTATGGTTATGATATCAAGTGAACAATGGATTATGATTTAGAATTGGATATTATACTTTTAATGTGGCGCCCTCCGAACCCGGGTCAGAAGTTTGAGGTCCACAACACAAATATAATATATCAACCTGTATAAGAAATATTATTTATAATGACCCTGCTTCACAAAACCACGGATCGCAACAGGTTAAAGTATGAAAACAAGCCACAACCTTAACTTTTATTACAACGTACCAAATCCCAACTAATTTAACTTACAACTGAAAATAAAATCATTCTTACAATCTGACTATCTCTATACCGCATGAAGCTTCTGCTAGCTCAATCCAACTCGACTGGAACCTTGTCCCGCATTTTGGACTAAGGAACTTCACTATCATCCATATTCTTTTCAACTGTAAAATATA
Source organism: Apium graveolens (assembly GCF_009905375.1). NCBI lineage: Eukaryota > Viridiplantae > Streptophyta > Magnoliopsida > Apiales > Apiaceae > Apium > Apium graveolens. The sequence continues at coordinate 70,529,705 of NC_133653.1, forward strand.
TAAAAGAATCGCAAGGGTGAGCTAACTAGCTCAGCAAGTCACGATATCGATAACGGAAGTTAAACAATAATCAAATGAGATGATTCAAAGGAATCAAGTTTCTTTTTCACTAATTATTAGAATTGGATATTCATTTTAAGTTTTAAAACCAAGGTTAGGCTGCTGATCAGTCACGCACTAACCCCGAGCAAAGCACACAACACTGCTCTAATTACTGGATCCAAGGCACACATTGGCCTAACTTGACCATTGGTATGGTCTGACCACGAATCTGGTCCTCATATATAAAAACTATCCAATCCTAAAGCAGTTCAATACGATAACAATATAATTTAACAAAACAAGATCATAATCAATGACGGTTAAACATTTGCATAAAAACGTACGAAAACTCATGGATATCTCAAGGGTATATTAGGGTATGTATAAGAAACGGTTTTCAGTTTGTACAAGGGTCGGGTATTTGACCAGTAATGATTTTTCAAGATATGGTTCTTTGATGTTATTAAGAATGATTGGAGTATAAAAGTTTCTGTGTTTTCAAATCATTCTCTTTCAGTGTTTGGTGTTTGAGGATCAACAAAGGACGGATTACAAAGAATAAGGCTTATGGCTCAAGATCAAGAACATCAGGGTTCAAGGTTAAATGATTTAAAGCTCTTACAATATAAAACATGAGTTATTTTAAATAATAGTGGCATGTTACAAAACAGTTCAAAAACATTGGTAATATATATCTTGAAGAAAAGTTCAGAAATACTTGCCTTACAGGGCTTTATAATTATTACTGATCAATTCTGGACCAATTCTGCCGCTTAGGCTTTTACGTCCAACCACTATGTCACTCTGGATTCGACCTCGACACTCAGGTCTTCCTGTTGAAACTCTACTGAGCTCGCCGACTGATTGCTAGGTTATCTTTAGTCCATTGTCCACTTTCAGTGTTTCCGACTATAACCTACAGGGTCGAAATACCCTACATTAGACGTCTAGGTATGCTTGACATATCCTCAATACTAATTCTTACCCAACGATATTCAAACCCGACTCGTAATTATTCATATTAGAATAACACAGAGAATAATTAGGGTTCACATTCTCGAAATCGATCTAGTGTTCATTTTCAGAAAATACTTATACTTGTCATTTTATGAAATTAGGGTTATTACTTTTCGCAAAACAGTTCACCACATTATACAATCAAATTTCGTATAAAACATACACATATATATAGTCACTCGACGTCCCGATAATCCTCGGATACGTTCCCGTATTTACGTAGTTCAATTTCTCGGAAATCGGGCAGCGTCTCCTTCGTTTATCGGACTACCCGTCGAATACAATCGACGTCAATTCAACAACAAACAACCCAACGACTAATTCAACCGATACCATAATCGAAATCCACGTCACAAATCCCAATCACCAATATTATTTGATTATTTACTATTATTCGCATTTTATATTTTTATTCGTATTAGGACTCAGAATTAGATCATCACCGTCCACCGTCCACTCGTCGAAATTCATCGCAGACGGCGGTAAAATCCGCGGGTACCCGTTTAGTTTCGGGTTTCCAACGCGTACTTCACCGATTAAATTAATAATTATTCCTGCACGATCAATTTTATTTCACGAAACCTCATTTCAATTCATTCACTGCAGCAAATAAAAGAAATAATTAAATCAGTGAAATTTCTCACACTACCGCGTGCAAACACGCACACAAACATCATCAATTGAACCGAAACGGAACAAGCCGGAAAACGGCGGAAGTCAGGCAACACAGTAAAGAAGAAGTAACAACACAGAAGCCAACACAGGGAATAAGAAAGAAACGCAGCAACAATACCCAACTGTAACACACATACATACATACGTATGTATCTATATATGTATATACAATCAGACAAAATTGAATTAAGCCACCAAAGCCAACCGGAGATGGGGCGGCGGCCGGAGAGTTACCGGAATACGGCGGAGAAGGAGCCCGAAATAAACAGGCGCAACAGGGACGGGTGAATAACAGAGGGCGGCAAGGAAAGGAAGAAACAGGAAGCAGAGGAACAAAAATGAGAGAGAGGGCTGAGGAAATAAATTAAGTTGGGTGTTTATGTGCTGAGTTATGTGTTCCTAACACGTGTCCAACCATTTGACACGTACCCCCCGATAGCTAATCAATTTGTATCGATTTTATCTTTTAACGATACAATATCATGAATAAATATTAATCGAAATAATTCTAAAATAGTTTTAAAGTTTTACAAATATCCCGAGGCTAATAAAAATACAAATTTCATAATTTTAAAGCATCTTTGAAATGTAGTTTGTACCCGTATTTCACAATTAACGAATCGAGGTGCGTTGAAAACAAATTCAGAAAATCGCGAAAATAATCTTATAATATTATAAATATCCCGAAGTAAATAAAAACGTAAGTTTCAAAATTTTAACATACTTTTTGAAATATCACTTATACCCGCTTTTATCAATAAAATGAAACAACGAGCGCGTGAAACTAATCCCGAAAATTTCCAAAATAATTTTAAAATTCTCGAAATATTCCAAACTTAAATAAATACGAGTTTCATAATTTTGAAGAATTAAAGAATTAAATATGGATTTTGCAAATAAAAGCATTCAGAAAATCATTTAAAGATAAATAATTAATAAAATATTAATTTCTCAATTTTATAAAATCCTAAAAATAATTATTGTAATTATAAAATCACAAAAACAATTTTAGAGACACTTCAAGTATTTGTACAAATAATTTTGCATTAAATCCACTTTAAAAGCGAAACAATTCAATACAATTCCTTAATTAATCACGCGAACAACCCGGTACATCATAAATCACACATAGATAATAATCAAACAACACATAGTGGTAAAAACCAATACACATATTTGATTTAATAATTTCCATAATAATCACATATTTAAATAATTCAAAAACACACGAGTCGTTATATCCTTCCCCCCTTAAAAAGATTTTGTCCTCAGAATCTTGTCTAATTAATTAAGTGAGGATATTTTTCAAGCATATCTGACTCAAATTTCTAAGTAGACTCTTTTACTCGAAGGTTCAAACGTACTCATAATAGGTATGCACTCATTTCCAAGGACTTGCCTTTAACGATCAAGAATTTGGATTGATCACTATATGCAGAACAACTTAGACAAGAGCCCCATTGGCTTCTTGATCAATTACTTAGTTTAAACCCAATACTTATCACTTTAATATTAACAAGCAAAATACATTAGGTATGTACACTGGAGTGACGGTCATATCATTTTATAAACAATTTTATCTATATGTATCAATACCTCGAATGGTTTACTAATTTTAGGACTTAGCTTGTCCCTTCTACTCAAACTTATCCAATCTTTTTCAAGACGACATTTTTACTAACACTACTGGTCCTATTTCTATATTCATACTTTCTCTCAATACAATTTCATTTTCTTTCTTTGTCTACTCCGAGCTGCTTCAACTAATAGCACTACGCTCTTGGCGTGCCGATTTAACTTAGGATTTAACAACTTAGGATTTAACAATTTTCTTTCTCCCACTTTATTCTAATAGAAATAGGAACCTACACTTGCGTTCATACGAAGCTTGATACAGGGGCATTCTAAAACTGACATTGCTGATAACTGATCATTCCGGTGTTTCCTTAAAACTTCACCTCTCAACGTATCTTACATTTCCTAAATCATTTCCGTACTTTGACTTTCCACATAAGGATGTTAGACGGTGCTCATTTTTAACTTGGTTTTTAAACGTTTAAGCATCTCTTATTCTTTCTCATCAATTAAGGCTGAAAAGTAGTCTCATATATTCACGTATTATCACCTTTAAGTATTTAAACTCCAAATTCCACTCTTTCCAATTCGTCTATTAGCTCCTCGGTGGTCTTAATTACATCCAATCTTCTCTGCCGGCATAATGCATCTGTTACCATACAGTTTTACTTAAGTAGTTGTTAATGGATTAATTCAGAATCTCTTGTTAACCCTAGTCAAAATTTCATTCTTGAAGACTCAACGCATAGTTACTTTCCTTCTGATCCTTGGAGAGAAATTCTTGGGCATTCCACACAGACTTTCTTATTCTTTGAGTAGCTGAGGATGTTATCAATAAATACAGTTTGCTTATCCAAGCACTCCTTATACACCACGTTCCTTAATTTCTTATAATCACCTGATGCACTCGTCATTTCACATAATATCACCCGAGCTCGCAATGCTCTTAACTCACCTTAATCGTAATCTCTGAAATTTTCTTAGGTTGGATCTTAAGTTATTCCTCGAGATATAATAGATTGCTTGAATTAGGTCTCGTAGAAAATTAATTCTTTATAGGGGTCACTTATTCTTATTTGTTGTTTTGTTAAACTCCCACTTCACGATTCGCCTCTTGTAAAGTCACTTCCTGGATCTGCTTTGTCCACTAGGAGTTCTAATATTTTTTTTTTTTAACTCTTTGACCTGTCCAACACCTCCTGATCTATCTTGAAATTTCCTTTTTATACTTGATTATCACTATTTTTCTTTAAATTTCCATATATCTTGACATCTCTTCAATAACTTAAATACTTAATATTGTGAATTCCCTATGGGATCTCATTTCTTAATTCTTCTACTTGTAGCATCCAAGTGCTGGAAGAAAATCTGGAGATATCGTGATCGTTCTCCCGAGCGTATAAATTTCCGTTTTCTAACTACTAACATCATGATCCATTATTTTCTCTTGACATCTTATTTTTCCCTTCACAACTTCAACTGAAAGGTTACACTATCCATCTTCTTCCTTTTGGATTATGAATTTTAGCTTCCAATTCCAACTTTCAGAATTCTATAGTTAATTCCTCTGGTGTAGTTTCTATGTCCGTTATTACTTTCCTCTATCTTTGCTTTTCCTCGTGAACACATACTTCAACCTCTTATGGCCCGTATAGATCTTACACTTTTCTCCATACATATCATGTTTCCCAAATCCTTCAAACGAATATTATTATTATTAATCCCAAATTATGGGTAGGATACTTCTGCTCATAAGGTTTCGGTTGTCTGGATGCATATACAATAACTCTATTGTGCTGCATCAACACACATCCTACTTCCTAATGAGAAGCATTACTATAAACTACCAAACTTCCTTGATACTTTTAAATTGATAAAACAAGTGCTGAAACCATTCTTTCATTTAACTCCGCAAAACTTTCCCTTCATCCTTCTCCATTTCACAAAACTTCTTGCTTTTCTTGGTTAGCTTCGTCCAAGATATTGAAACTTTCATGAAATCTTGCATAAATTTCCAATAGTAACCGACCCATGATAAAACTTCTTACTTTTGTTGGTGTTTCTGGTCTCTTTTCATTCATAGTAAATTTAATTTCTACTGAATCTCTCTTGGTCTTCTCCACATTGACAATTTATACTAAGAACTATACTTCATACAACTTCTTTCTTCTCCATCTTCCCAATTATCATTAAATGCTTTATATGGTCCTCCGTTGACTTTGAGTATCACAACTACAGCTTATCCAGATATTCCTTAAAGATCTTATCCATCAAGTTCAAATATTATTGGTTTATTGGTTAATCCATATGGCAATACGAGAATAATACTTGGTTCTGAAAATTATCTTTGATATATCCATAGGTTTAATCTTCATTTGATGAAATACCAAGTCTCAAATCAATCTTATAAAAGTACTTTGCTTCTTTCGTTCGATCAAACAAATCAGTGGGTCGAGGTAACAGATACTTGCTCTTGATAGTAAACTTCTTGGGCTTTCGCTGGTTGACGCATGATCTCATACTTTTATCTTTCTTATTAACAATTAGTACCGGTGCACCTCATGGGATACACTGGGTCTAATCGCTTCTTCTAGCATCTCTTGCATCTGCTTTGCTAACTTCCTCATTCTAACTGGTACCATTTTGTGTAAGGCCTTGGTCACTGGCTTCGTCTCGGGTACTACGTCAATCGCGAACTTCATTTCTCTATTGGGAGGAAATGTTGATAACTCATCTGGAAACATATCTTGAAACTCCTATAAAATCTTCAAATTTTTGTTTGCTTTTGACTTCTATTTATCTCATAATCTCCATAATGCTTACATCTTGATCACCATAATCATTGTTAACAAATTCCTTAGAATAATGTCAAATCCTCATATCTCAAATGATATCAATTCTTCACAACTTATTGCCAGAAATCTCAATCCCACTATTGGTACTTATTTAACAACTACACGTTCTTGACTCGCTAGTCCTTTAATCACAATCTTATTAAATCAACAGGGTAATTCATCTTATCAACAAAACCTTGTGAGCTAAACAATCAAGTTGCTCTCACATCTTTCAATTCTTTAACACATAAAGTATCCACGATAATTATTTACATCACCACATCCGGATTCTGAATAACATATTTCACAGGAAAATCGCAATTTCTCGTTCTCAAAGACGTATTCCTCATTGGAGTAGATTCCCTTGATTCTTGGTGCATCCCTGACTGGGACTAGTGATTTGCAATTCTCGTCATATGCCCTTGTTTGCTTTCCATGCGTGAAAGGTAGATGGGACTTTGCCCGCTTGGTCCATAATACGTTGATTTCTGTTAGAGAAGCTCTTGCAAAGAACAACAGTACAATGAAACAACCAGAAGGATTCACAATTCAACAAAATTTAGAGTTGAAAAGAAAGAAGAAACATGGATTTGGATATGAATGAGACCACCACATTGGTATTTAAGATGGCCAGTCTTTCATACCATATGGCATACAGAACATGATTAGGTGGCGTCCCACCCGACTCTTCGTCATTCTAACAAAGTGTCTCACCATAACACTGCTTGTCCCAATCAGAAAGCAAAACTTGAGGGAAGCAAATAAGTTTGAAAGGAATGGAATATCCTCCTTTTCAATATCATAGAAAGGAGTTTATTTGAGAAAAGAAGTTCATACATTTTTAGGAATTGAGAAGGAGTATACACTGTAATATTGAAACTAGAACGATACCATTGGTCACCATCCACATTCATTTGTATTCATCTCCCGAGCTTGTTCGATCATATCCCAATTGTGTCATATAACAACTTTAGAAAGTACGCTGAAATGCCTTCGCCAATCAAGCATTATAATGAATTCTTACTTGTTAAGTCTTGTGTCTTTAACATCTCACTTACACGTATAATATTTTAGCAATTCGATCATAATGGCGTTACTTACCAGGTAACTTCAAGATTCCTCTTTTAATTTAGAATAACCACGTACCATTCGACATAACGATCCTTTTGTTAATAATATTCTGCTTTTAGAGAGGTCTGGAAATCTTTCCAATCTTCTGCGATCACGCTCCGGCTTCTGCTAAATCAATGAATTCTTCGAACTCTGATAGTCCTAGTAATTGAATGTATAGTTACTCCGTACACTGATTCTGTTGTAAATTTTATCAAACAATGCTTGCACTTTACTGTTAAGAATAATCAATTTCTTCATAATCATAGGTTACTTCGTTCTCGAAATTAGCAATATTAAGTTTGAAACAGCATCCTTCCAAGTAATCCAGGTTTTCCACAAACAAGAAACTCAAGTAGTAGCTTGACAACCAATGTTTAAAAAAAAAAATCATTTTATTCGAAAAGGCTTTAAAAAAAATTTGTAAAGAAAAATCTTTTTCGAAAACTTGTTTAAAAAGTTTGAAAATCACAAGTCCGGTTGTCCTTACTATATAAGTTGGTTGTTGTCCTTCCGACCTATAAGAAGGTACCAATTTAAAGAAACAATCACATAAAGGTCCGTTCACTTCGATCTACCTTTTCTCCTTTATCGAGTCCACTTACCTTCCTTAATCAACGAAACTTCAATTGTTGTCGTACATTATCTTATTCGTAGCTTCATATCAAGATTCCCGTACATTATCGTTGCAGTAATTAAGTAGGACAGGCTATCTAATAGTCAACAAGTCTATTTCATAAAACAAAGTTTGCCCATATCACACCACATCACTACTTTACATATCGTATTTATCATATCATCATCATTTATTTTCACAAAAATCCCAGGTTTATACTTTTCTCTCTTGCTCTTCCAAAATTTATCTAGTTCATCCCATACCTATTCACGGGTGGCTTAGTCACTAAGGGCTTCTTTTAACCCAATAACAATTATCCTCTGAAACACTTAAATCTTCTCTCTAAACTTCTTCTCACATTTATTTATATCTCAAGCGCTCAATATTTACTGTAACTCTCGAATCCATCCTCGTAGGTACAATCGCTTCATAGAACAAGTTCTAAACTGGGGATATAGAACAGGATGCAGGGTAAACTAACGAGATATACTGACAGCCGAATGTCCAGTGAAACAAGAATAAACAGATGGAGGTTCTTAAATAGGTAATCTCATATCAAGAGGTGGAAAAGTAGCGTAGGATAGCTTGAAAAAGTGCAACCGTTATAACAGAAAGTAGTGCCATTAATACTGGTAGAGGAACAAGGTGCAATTCCAATCTGAGAGAAAATGACGATCCCGAACGAAAAGCCCCAAATGATCAAATAACACCAGGAAATCAAGATCTGCCATAGCCGTTGTCTAAAATTCACGTCGCAAGATGAGAATCCCGAATCACAACACGAACCGTTCCGAAGACTTACTATATAGCCGCACTCATCCTCATAACGTCTTATCTTTCTGTTTCCTATTTCTAATCCTAACCCTCTACCCAATCCCGACAATCTAGGCTTGTTTCAGTGACTTATATCCTGTAGCTCTGATACCAACCCGTGGCGCCCTCCAAACCCGGGTCAGAAGTTTGGGGTCCACAACACAAATATAATATATCAACCTGTATAAGAAATATTATTTATAATGACCCTGCTTCATAAAACCACGGATCGCAACAGGTTAAAGTATGAAAACAAGCCACAACCTTAACTTTTATTACAACGTACCAAATCCCAACTAATTTAACTTACAACTGAAAATAAAATCATTCTTACAATCTGACTATCTCTATACCGCATGAAGCTTCTGCTAGCTCAATCCAACTCGACTGGAACCTTGTCCCGCATTTTGGACTAAGGAACTTCACTATCATCCATATTCTTTTCAACTGTAAAATATATAAAAGAATCGCAAGGGTGAGCTAACTAGCTCAGCAAGTCACGATATCGATAACGGAAGTTAAACAATAATCAAATGAGATGATTCAAAGGAATCAAGTTTCTTTTTCACTAATTATTAGAATTGGATATTCATTTTAAGTTTTAAAACCAAGGTTAGGCTGCTGAGCAGTCACGCACTAACCCCGAGCAAAGCACACAACACTGCTCTAATTACTGGATCCAAGGCACACATTGGCCTAACTTGACCATTGGTATGGTCTGACCACGAATCTGGTCCTCATATATAAAAACTATCCAATCCTAAAGCAGTTCAATACGATAACAATATAATTTAACAAAACAAGATCATAATCAATGACGGTTAAACATTTGCATAAAAACGTACGAAAACTCATGGATATCTCAAGGGTATATTAGGGTATGTATAAGAAACGGTTTTCAGTTTGTACAAGGGTCGGGTATTTGACCAGTAATGATTTTTCAAGATATGGTTCTTTGATGTTATTAAGAATGATTGGAGTATAAAAGTTTCTGTGTTTTCAAATCATTCTCTTTCAGTGTTTGGTGTTTGAGGATCAACAAAGGACGGATTACAAAGAATAAGGCTTATGGCTCAAGATCAAGAACATCAGGGTTCAAGGTTAAATGATTTAAAGCTCTTACAATATAAAACATGAGTTATTTTAAATAATAGTGGCATGTTACAAAACAGTTCAAAAACATTGGTAATATATATCTTGAAGAAAAGTTCAGAAATACTTGCCTTACAGGGCTTTATAATTATTACTGATCAATTTTGGACCAATTCTGTCGCTTAGGCTTTTACGTCCAACCACTATGTCACTCTAGATTCGACCTCGACACTCAGGTCATCCTGTTGAAACTCTACTGAGCTCGCCGACTGATTGCTAGGTTATCTTTAGTCCATTGTCCACTTTCAGTGTTTCCGACTATAACCTACAGGGTCGAAATACCCTACATTAGACGTCTAGGTATGCTTGACATATCCTCAATACTAATTCTTACCCAACGATATTCAAACCCGACTCGTAATTATTCATATTAGAATAACACAGAGAATAATTAGGGTTCACATTCTCGAAATCGATCTAGTGTTCATTTTCAGAAAATACTTATACTTGTCATTTTATGAAATTAGGGTTATTACTTTTCGCAAAACAGTTCACCACATTATACAATCAAATTTCGTATAAAACATACACATATATATATATAGTCACTCGACGTCCCGATAATCCTCGGATACGTTCCCGTATTTACGTAGTTCAATTTCTCGGAAATCGGGCAGCGTCTCCTTCGTTTATCGGACTACCCGTCGAATACAATCGACGTCAATTCAACAACAAACAACCCAACGACTAATTCAACCGATACCATAATCGAAATCCACGTCACAAATCCCAATCACCAATATTATTTGATTATTTACTATTATTCGCATTTTATATTTTTATTCGTATTAGGACTCAGAATTAGATCATCACCGTCCACCGTCCACTCGTCGAAATTCATCGCAGACGGCGGTAAAATCCGCGGGTACCCGTTTAGTTTCGGGTTTCCAACGCGTACTTCACCGATTAAATTAATAATTATTCCTGCACGATCAATTTTATTTCACGAAACCTCATTTCAATTCATTCACTGCAGCAAATAAAAGAAATAATTAAATCAGTGAAATTTCTCACACTACCGCGTGCAAACACGCACACAAACATCATCAATTGAACCGAAACGGAACAAGCCGGAAAACGGCGGAAGTCAGGCAACACAGTAAAGAAGAAGTAACAACACAGAAGCCAACACAGGGAATAAGAAAGAAACGCAGCAACAATACCCAACTGTAACACACATACATACATACATACGTATGTATCTATATATGTATATACAATCAGACAAAATTGAATTAAGCCACCAAAGCCAACCGGAGATGGGGCGGCGGCTGGAGAGTTACCGGAATACGGCGGAGAAGGAGCCCGAAATAAACAGGCGCAACAGGGACGGGTGAATAACAGAGGGCGGCAAGGAAAGGAAGAAACAGGAAGCAGAGGAACAAAAATGAGAGAGAGGGATGAGGAAATAAATTAAGTTGGGTGTTTATGTGCTGAGTTATGTGTTCCTAACACGTGTCCAACCATTTGACACGTACCCCCCGATAGCTAATCAATTTGTATCGATTTTATCTTTTAACGATACAATATCATGAATAAATATTAATCGAAACAATTCTAAAATAGTTTTAAAGTTTTACAAATATCCCGAGGCTAATAAAAATACAAATTTCATAATTTTAAAGCATCTTTGAAATGTAGTTTGTACCCGTATTTCACAATTAACGAATCGAGGTGCGTTGAAAACAAATTCAGAAAATCGCGAAAATAATCTTATAATATTATAAATATCCCGAAGTAAATAAAAACGTAAGTTTCAAAATTTTAACATACTTTTTGAAATATCACTTATACCCGCTTTTATCAATAAAATGAAACAACGAGCGCGTGAAACTAATCCCGAAAATTTCCAAAATAATTTTAAAATTCTCGAAATATTCCAAACTTAAATAAATACGAGTTTCATAATTTTTGAAGAATTAAAGAATTAAATATGGATTTTGCAAATAAAAGCATTCAGAAAATCATTTAAAGATAAATAATTAATAAAATATTAATTTCTCAATTTTATAAAATCCTAAAAATAATTACTGTAATTATAAAATCACAAAAACAATTTTAGAGACACTTCAAGTATTTGTACAAATAATTTTGCATTAAATCCACTTTAAAAGCGAAACAATTCAATACAATTCCTTAATTAATCACGCGAACAACCCGGTACATCATAAATCACACATAAATAATAATCAAACAACACATAGTGGTAAAAACCAATACACATATTTGATTTAATAATTTCCATAATAATCACATATTTAAATAATTTAAAAACACACGAGTCGTTATATTTAATTTAAAACCAAGGTTAGGCTGCTGATCAGTCACGCATTAAACCCGAGCAAGGCACACAGCATTGCTCTAACTACTGGATCCAAGGCACACATTGGCCTAACTTGATCATTATATGGTCTGACCACGAATCTGGTCCACAATTTTATAAAAATAATCCAATTCTAACATAATAACAGAATATGCAATAATAAACAATAACCGAAATCATTAACAACAATAAATGTTTAACAATGAAAGGTTTTCAATCCTTGTAAGGATCAACAAGGTACTTTCAAAGCTTGAATGCTGGGTAATGAAAGAATTGGATAACAAAGGAAACAACATTTCAGGGTTTCAAGGATTTGGTCTTTCAAAGCATAAGATATCATGGATTGAGTATATAATAATTCAGTTCAGTGTCTGGTATTTAGTTTGTATGTATTTGTGGAGTAGTATCGTAGATTTGTGGTTCGTGTTTGGGTATACAATAATCAATGGCTTAGAAAGAATATGGTTCATAGCTCAAGAACAATAACTGAAATCAGGATTTAGGTTTCCGTGCTTCAAAGCACTTGCAATGTCAACAAGACTATCAAGAATTACAATATCTCGAGAAAGTTCAGAACACTTGCCTGATATTAGCTTACTATCCTGCACTTGCTTTCAATCACAATCGTCTTACTCCTCAACTACCTGTTTCCCTTTCCTACGCCTTGCCTCTTCTGCTCACATATCATAAGCATCTATCAATCATCAACTCACAGGATTTTATTCAACACATACTTCTATCTACCCTTCGTTTTACCCAAATCCGATTAACGGATTGAAATCTATGCAATAACCAAGTAAACACCGAATATATAGACCGATAGTCAAACAACAGGTCACGTATAACACATAATATATCACGTAATCAATGACATATCATCTATAAAGAAGTCTCGGGTCATAAATATGCTTTCGGGTATTTAAAATGATTTTTAAAATATTTTTCGGAATTAAAACGGGTCGTTGGATCAATTTCGGGTTAATAAACAGGGTTCGGTTGGCCCATTCTGGCTCCGAAATAATTTTAGAATAATTATCGAGCCTTAGAAATAATTTAGAATAATATTTTAAAGCTCGAAACTATTTTTCAGAATTTTTAAATCATTTTTAAATAATTAAATCTAATTAAATAACTAATTAAATCAATTAATAATTAATTAAATCAATTAATCAATTAATTTTCGAATTAATTGACTAATTAATCAATTAAAAATTAACTGAAATTAATTAACTAATTAATTCAGATTTATTTATGAATTAAAAATAATTTTCGGAATTAAAATAATAATTTTTAGAATTTTCAGAAATTAAAAACGAATTTTTATAATAAAAATAAATAGGAAATATGATTTTTAAACATTTTTAAAACAGAAATCCAATTTTTGCAAAGTCTGGAAACTACAGGGACCAAACTGCATCATTTTCAAAACTATAGGTACTAAACTGTAATTTTCCAAGGGGTCGCCGGAAAATAGTCGGGTTCGCCGGAGAACACGTTCCCGGCGTCCTCACCCCACCAACACCTCCAGATCACATCTACACCACATCAGGAACACAACCATGCAATCAATTCATCCTAACAATCCCTGAGTTGGCCGGAATTTGGCCGTGAAATTTTACAGTTTCCGGCGAACATCGGAAAACTTCAAAACACAACTCCCTTCTCTACAGACCTCGTTGGTTCATGAAACTTATACGACTAGATTGCAAATTTCACAGAGAACACAACCCACTATAACACAACAGCAATCTATCACAGAATAAGAAACCCCCAAATTTCAATTAAGAACATTCATACGGGTTATACACCCTAATTTTGAAATTCGAAAATTAAACTCAAATTTGAACATGTTATTGAACTCCAAATCAGACGTATGACATATGAAAATCATCAGGAAAACAAGCTCTACAACATGCAATCATCAAATCATACAAACAATCATCCGAACAAAAATTCATATTTTTAATAAAATAAATTCGAAAATAAATAAATTTTTAGAAAAATAACCTTGATTTCTGCAGTAAAACAAAGCTCAGAATCTGATAGAACACCTCAAATCCTTCGTTTTGGTTATTCAAGCTTTAAAAACAGAGATCGGTAACGCCTTCGTTTTGCTGTTTGATTCTTAGAACAGTTTATGTAATTAGGGTTTTTCTCTGAAAATTATATAATTAACTATCTGCAAATGATTTTGATACGAAATAAAATACGGTAAAAGGCTATTTATAATTACGGAAAATTTGTATCCCGTTGGATCATTCCGGATATAAAACAGTACGTTTATCTGTAAAAACTGATCCAAACGGTATCGGTTTTCGGGATAATTATCCAAATCAGTACAATTTGTACTGCGGTCTTGGTCTCAGCGCCTGGTTACACGTATTACGAAGTGATAATTGGGATAGTTTAATAAAAAGCTCCCGTTTATCGAAAATACGGGTTTTATTGATTTACCGAAATGAATATTGTATCGAAAATGTTGCGCCGGGACCCGCGCAGGACAAACCGTACGCCGGATCGAAAAAGTCGAAACATGGAATATGCTCGGAATATTACAATTAGGTTAGGAAGGAGTTCTCGGAAGAGTTTCGGGATCCAAAAACGTAACAACGGTTGACGTCGGTTGGTTCCCGTTTTTATAAAATAGATTTTAATTACCCGGAAAAAGATTTTAGAAATTTCATATGATTCTTATAAATCCATAAATCAACATAAAAATAATTAGGAAGATATAACAATTATCTATATTTTATTTTGGACATATAAAAATTAAAATACTCAATTAATATTATTTTTGAATATTCAAGTACAGATAACACTTAACAATTAACTCACAGAATAGATACTGGGCACACATAATAATATCAAAAATAATTACACGATATATCCCGGATATTACATATGTGATGAACTTTTGAAACTAATTATAACTTGAACGGTGGTAGTTCGAGTAGTATTCGGAAAAGATATAAGTATATTGGAGTATCTTGTAACTTCATCTTTTAAACTTATATCCAGTATATGATTATCTTGTGCATGTCAAAGATTTTCGGAAAAAAAAATGTTGAAACAAGGTTAGATATATGAGATCACCTTGCAATGATATTTTATACAGTTATAAACGGGAACTCTGTGTATATTATACATGTCAGAGGATTTCAAAGATTGTGAAAAGTATATATGTATATATATACTGAATATTTTGCGACTTCATCGCATTAAGATATCAAACTTGGTCCATTTCTTTTGACCAAGGCTTTCATGAGTACTATGAGAATGCTCATATATTGTTAATTATTATACATATTATTTTGGTGGGCTTGTTGCTCACCCTTGATTTCTTCTTTCATCACACAACAATAGATAGAAAAGATGAACAGGACCAAGCTCCCGATTCGCAAGCGATCAGGAAACGTTCCGCAGTTTCCTATAGGTGTTGATGTCGCTGTAGCTGAGGTAGGAACTACCAATAGGCTAGGCTTTCAACTTTTGATATACCAGACTTATGTATCTTTATCAATTGTAATAATGGCAAAGAAATGTAAATTTATTCAGAAACCCTTTTAAGGTGTATTGGCTTATAATTGTGGAATAAAACGACTTGTGATTATTTTTGGATATTCATCTTTGAGACTATAACTTGTGGTGTGTGTGTTTATTGTGGGGTCACAGTACAGAGTAGTTGATTGTTTACTAAGATTGGGTGTTACAGAAATGGTATCAGAGCTAAGCGTTATAAACCTCAGAGATGATGTGATGTAAAGATAATAAGTTCACTAAGATAATAAGAACTCTTGCCAAGTTCATAGTCGGGCTACCTAACGTAGTACTGATAGTTAAAACCCTTACGGGAACCCTTATAAATATCGTGATAGTAACATAGTTCGTTCTCGTATAGGGCAGCGGGGCACTGAACCCTGAGGTTCAGGAGCATCAGCATGAGGATGTTTTATTACAAGTTGGAGATCAAATTGTGAATCCGATAGAGTACCCTAATGAGGGACCAGATGAGATTCATATTGAGAATGTTGCGGTTGAGGATGTTATTCCGGAAAGGATTGTGGCTGAGGAGGATCTCATGGAGGATCCTGATGAGAATGAAGAGAGGACCGCTGAGGAATTGATGACCGTTGTCAGGGCGACTACTAGAGCAAGAATGGCCGTGAGGGTGGCACTAGAGGATGAAGAGTTACCAAGGGCACAAAGGTTAATGAGGGCAGAAGGAGTGGGGCCTTCCACGACCCCAATTATATCAGTATCAGACCCTCTTCCAGAGGTTCTTGTAGATATCCATGAGGTTCCACCAATTCCTGTTCCCTCCCCTGTACAGAGCCCAGCACCTACTGAGGAAATGCCACCTTTATCTCCTGCACCATTGTCACCTGATACCGTGCTTGGTTATCCGTTTGGATCTCCTGGGTCTGCGCCACCTGCACCCCATGGACTGCTAGATGCTACCACTCAGGCTTCTCTTATCGCCAATTATCACATGACTTTGGGTGGCCTGTCCGAGGCCCGTAATGTTAGGAGTGATCTGTTAGATCGACTTACTGCACCAAGGATTGAGGGCGGGGTACTTCCGGCAGGATTAGCTCATAGCATGGAAAGGATTGAGGCTACCACCCGTGTTACAGCTAGAGGCCATCTTGAGGGTCAGATTGATCTAGCTCTACTTGCAACTATCTTAGACCTCATCACCTCTGTGATGGAGCAGGTTAGGGATGTCGTGCGTGCCCGCATTTCTTGATCCATGGTAGTGTGCAGAGCCAGAGCAATCAGACAAGGGTTTCATGTAGCACCGCTTTTGGAGGATTAGCCTAAGTTATGAATGATTAGTTTTAATGACTAGATAATTATCTATGGTAGTACTTTTGGGATAGAAGCAATCAGATCACATGATGTAATTCTCTTTAATGTGTTCAGTTGTTGTACCCTCGAACAAATTATTATGTATATATTCGTTAATCTCAGTTCAGATCAGTTTGTTTGTGATAAGATCACATTGTTAATTGCTCTATTAACACTTAAGAGAGTGTCATGAAGTTTATCGAACTTGAGAATTCATAATTTGCAATCGTGCAAGGACTGAACGAGGGAAAGACTTAAGCAAAGTAAGTAAGACAAATATCCGGAGATTCTCAATTTTTTTTCCCAAGTAATATGCCCCCACAAGGAATAAGATTAGGGGCAAACCTTGAATGCGATAATCAGGGAGGTCGCAATTAAGATATAAGGAACCCAGAATTTAATAAAGTGGAAAATGAGGATTTTAAATTTAAAGATGACCCCAATTATGGGGAGTAGGAAGAAATATTTAGACTGAGAAAATAGAAGTCGAGCGAGATAGGGAGACCCGAGACGGTACTCCTATACGGAAATTCATAGACCTGTCTAAACAGAACTTATACTTTATTCCCAACCACCACCTTGAGGGAAACAATGTAGTGGGAAATTCTTTCAAGACCTTTAAGTCGCTAAGCTCTCAGAGTTCCAAGGAACGAGCTGACCCAGCCGAGGCAAGAGCCTGGATAAAGGAAATAGAGGAATCATTTGAGATTTTGAATGATTGACGAATCACAAAAGACTATTTTTGTCACTTACCCTCCTAAGAGAGAGGCCACCCGCTGGTGAAAGGCCAAGGAAGGCACGGAGCAAGAGATTATAATAAACTGATTTAAGTTCAGTCAATTGTTTTCAGGAAAGTACTTCCCTAGGTTATGGAGATAGTGTAAAAGCTTTAGAGCCAGAACTAAGGCAGACGAGTATGATGAATTATGAATCTAAGTTGTAAAAGTTGTCAAGATTCGTTCTGAGGACACGAATCCAGAATGACGGGATGTTTGAAATCAATGCTTATGTTGTGTTGGTTCATGAAATAATGATAAGAGAAAGGAAAATAAAAAGAAACTGAAGTGGAAAGGAATATAAAGGCAATAGAGTTTGAGGAATGATAAGGGAGTTGGGTATGAGGAAACCCTAAAGACTCGTAGTAATAGAAATAGAAAAGTATGTAATCATCAGGATGAGGGTGATTCACCATGAGTTAAAATTGATGGTTGAAGGCATAAGAGATACATATATTTTATCCCCTTTAAGTTGGGAGGATTCGGGGAAACCTTGAGATAGTTCGAAGGATAAATAATGAGACGCGGATAGACTGAGGAGACAAGAAAGTAAGAAATTAGGAAAATTGGATGAAGGAAGTGACCTTCAAGAATGTGAAGTGTAAGACCAGGGGCATGATACCCAGAAAGGGAGACGCCAGGTATGAAAGATATCCCAACATTGAGATGATTGTTGAGATAAACAACAAAAGTAAATAAGGATTTATTAAGAAGAAGTTCACATTGAACACGACCAATATCTTCCAGAACATCCTTGTTATCATTACCAAATTAGGCAAGAAAACCGGATAACCGTTGTATCTTTTGGAGGCCATATTGATTGACCTCATTTTGAATACAGATGTTATTGTAAAATTAGGCATATACTATCGAGGTGGGAATGATTGAATAAGACACCCTTATCAGGGATATATGACTTGATTTATCCATGGAAGGATGTATGTTCCTTTTTAAAGGTGGAATTAAGGATAGAACATCGGTAACTTAAAACGAATCCTAGGGGAATGCCTAAAGGTTGGCATTTCACCCTTAATAGGGATAGTATGAGTTTTGACAGTATGAATTGGAAAGGATTAAGGTAATAACAACCTTTAAGAATCAGTGGAGATTTTTTTTTCCAGAAGTATATAGACAATGATTCTGGTATTAATAAATGGTATCTTGATATGCCCTGTATCTAGGGAATACAGGAGGAACGATTCAAGGATAACCTTAAAGGTTTTACAAGGAGAAAGGTAATATTCAAAATTCTCAAGAATAGAAATGTTGATAAAGGAAATATGATGTAATTATAATGATGCCAAGTGGGGCACGTGTTAAACCACGAGAAAGTATGGATCGAACCAGTAATGGTCGAAATTGTTCAGGGCAATTAGGACTTAAGATAAAAGATGTTCTAAGTATGATTGAGAGTCAGTCGTGACAGTGATTAACCTCTAAAGACTGAGGCAATAACTTATGGAAAATGGTGATATTTTTTTTTACTCATCAGATTTTAAGGAAAATATCTTCACATAAGCTGTGATTGAAATGAGGTAGAAAATTTATTTGGAGGTGGTTAAAATGACATTGACTGTAAGGAAATTTTACTATCAGGAAAGGCCAAAGAGGTGGCCGACACTTTAAAGGTAAAAGGATAATTATAGGCGCTTGTGCCAAAAGAATACAGTGATAATGGTTAAAGCTATGAAGGTTGTATTATGGTTTGGAAGATTGGCATTCCTTCTGATGACTGTGCAATACCCAACCGTAATAGTAGTTGGTAAAGGTTTAATTCGTGTAATCGCCATGAGCGGGCTATCTATCTCAGAAGATACTATCTTGAGATAAGCCAGGACCATGTTCCAAAAAGGACTAGACGAACCCTTGAGTTAAGTCTTCTATTTAAGGCATACGATTAAGAATGGTATTAACCTGCTATCGTTGCTTTGATTGAAACTCTTCTGCAATTTTATCTGCTTCATGTCATGTATGTATGTCAGGATCAGGAGTGTTCTTCATGAATCATGAATGGTGATTATGTTACCTCCTTAGAAGAATTTTATACGACATGTATGGACTCCGTATGGTTAGATATTAAGATTTCATAGAAAGTGAATGATGACAGTAGGTCAGTGGTGGACCATAGTAATGCAGCAATGATTCTGCGAGTAATGAGCTGATTACAACCGTGAGAGTTGTATTGGAATGGATGTTGAGATTGAGTACCACTAATCGGGTCGTGGTAGTGTATAAGTTATCATTGATAGACTAATTAAGTAGAGTATCTACCTATTGAATATTTATTCCCTCTTATGAAAAGAGAGTCGTATTACTATATGAGGAAGGTTGCGGTGCAAGCATAGAATTCTAGTAACGATGATGTCTAGAATGAGATTCCAGATTCGATTTTCGATGTCGAGGGAGTTTCAGAGGTGATAGTGTATAAGCTCGAGGAAGAGCATGGGTCCATAGAATGATGGACGGAATAGCGAAAATATTTAGGCAGGTGAAATACGATGCTATAATACTTGATGTTGATATAAATACACATATGTTTTGTTCTCCTATATCAAAACCTCTATAGTTCAGAGGTAGGTTCCAAGCCAGATATTTTGTGGCAGTATATTTTTTTTTCACATATACAATTCTCTTCAAATCATTCTTTTCTCTCCTTTTCATTTTGTATAAGTTGAGAAGAACAACCCTTCCAGAAGGGGAGGTATTGCCGAATGACTATCTATCTGTGTGATAGAAGCCTAGTAGGATACCACATGTTGTTTAATTGCTTGTCAAGTACTACAGGCTGGCCACCTTCTGTACTAACTATGCAATGTAACAAGTGTTCTTGATCATAGTGATCTCTCAACAAATTCCTTTACTTCTATATGATGGATCAAGCTTTCGAAAATGGAAGCAGCTAAAGGAAGTATTATCAGTACGGTGGTATTCCGATTCTAACGCGTTCGTGATACTAAGGTTGACGTGGTTATTAAAAGGTTATAGAACGCTAACGAGCAAAAGTGTAACCAGTATAGTATTATGTACGGAAGATAGTAACGCTTACGAATTAGAAAAGAATGGGTATTGAGAAGCAAAAGCTCTAATGCTAAAAGCTATAATGCTAGAAGCTATGATGAGAGCCGGTGCAATAGACTTGAAAGAATTTGGAATGATCACTTAACACGGATTGAGTTTTCTTACGACAATAGATCCTATGTCATTATCGAGATGTCGCCATATGAGATCCTTGAGGGAAGACAATGTCGATCTCCCTTATGTTAGGATGAAGTTGTAGAGCGCAAGATGCTCGGACCCGCAGTAGTCCAAAGGACCAGGGATATAATAGATCTAATCAGAGGACGACTGGTAGTAGCCAGGAAGGACATACGAAGTATGTTGATTTGACATGAAAGGACAAAGAATAGGAAATAGGGGACCTAGTAATGTTAAAGATATCCCTTGGAAAGGATTGATGAGGTTCAAAAAGAAAGGAAAGCTAAGCCGACGAATTGTTGGACCCTTTGAGGTATTAAGACGTATTGGGAAGTTAGCATATGAGCTAGCCCTACCCCCGAACATGTAGCAAGTTCATAACGTGTTCCACGTATTAATGTTAAGGAAGTGTAATTCGGATGCCAGACAAATAGGGGCATATGAGCGCATAGACATGCAACCCGACGTAACCTATATGGAGCAACCAGGAAGGGTTATAGAGTAAAAAGGAACAAGTGCTTAGGAGAAGGGTTATCAAACTAGGCAGAGTTTGGTGGTGGGACCACAATGTGGGAAAATTTACTCGAGAGTTAGAAAGTGCAATGCTAAGAGAGTATCCCTATTCATTTTTATCTGATTCCGGGACGGAATCCTTTTAAGGAGGGGAGACTGTAATAACCCCAATTTTCGGAAATTTTGAAACCCTTATGAATAGTGATTTTGCAGATTATGCTGGATAAGAAAACTTTTCATGCCACACTATGTAGGGGTTCCGTTATGGATATTCTGAGATTTTATTAGTACTCTATATGGTATATAAGTGTATGTAAAGATCGTCAGAATCCAATTCCGAACACTTTGATTTTTCCCGGAAATCCACTAGATACGGAAAGAATTAAGTATAAGGTAACAGGATAAAAAGGATTTAAATTAAAGGATTATAAGAGAGGATCATAAAAGGATTATAATGTATTGAGAAAGGTTAAGGAAACCCAAGTAATAAGATCCCGGGTATGATCCCTCAAACGATAAACGAAAGCGAAAGTTAAGCGAACCGTATAACAGATCATCGGTCATTAGGCAAACAATAAGGAAGTTAATCAAGGAGGTTAGGGATGATGAGGTCATCCAACCAATAAGGAGAGGACAAGTAAGGGATGATGACACAATAAGGTGATGTAAGCATGACATAGGAGGGAAGGAGGTGTGGATGAATGATAACCACACAAAGTTCAAGGTTATTAAGGTAATTAACCAAAATCTAAACAAAAACAACCAACCAAAAAACAAATCAAAGCAAAAAACACAAAAATCTCTCTTTCTTCCAAGCTTGCTCTCGGCTTTTCTTCTTTTTCAAAGAAGAAATTTTCAAAAATCAAGTTCCAAGCATTGTTAAATCACAAGGTATTTATCTAAGGTTCCTTGTACATAGATATGGATGTCCTATAAGTTTAAGCTTCTAATTCCTTCACAATCTCTTCCAATAAATCAAGGAAGAAGATGGTGAATAGTAACCTTCAAGAAATAACTTTGGTTTTCTTGATTTTTATGAAAGTTCAAGGTAGCTTAAGCATAGATCAAGGCTTCCATGGGCATTCCAAGGATCTTTCATTGATTAAAAGCTTCAAGGAAGGTATAACATCTCCAAACCCTAGCTTTACTTTGTATATTAGGATGATTTTGATAGTTATGGTAAAGAGTAGCTTGATGCTTGTTGGTTTAGAGTTTGGGTTGGAATGGTAGTGAATTGAAGGTTGAAATCTTATGGTTTGGTTAAAGGACTTAAGTATAGTTTAAATTCAAGTTTAAGAATAAGTATAAATTGTAAATGTTGAGTTGATTGGGGCCGATATGATGTAGTGAGGATGGAATTTGGTTGAATGGATGGATTGGGATTGATTGGTGGTTGAATTGGAATGGTATAAAATTGGGAAATCGCGTAAACATGGCCGTCGTAATGTCCGATTTACTTTAGACTGCTTTTGTTCATAACATTAGGACCCGAGAACTCCATGCTAGGTTTTGACCATTGCCATTTTTAGATAGTTCATGTTACGAGCTTCGTTTTGATATGTGGTTCGTTTGATTCCGATGTACGGTTTAGGAGAAACGGCCGTTTTAAGTAACGACGTTTCGCGAACGAATCATTACCCCTCGCCTTACTTTGAAACATAGGTTAAAGGCCTAAAATGACTAACTGGAATATGAAACAATTATGTTAAGTGGATTAGACAGTTGGTAAGGCACTCGCAAAAGAATCGCCTTAAAACCCTTAATGGTTAATTTATTAAAAATGGTGGAGCCGAGAGTACTCGAGCGACTTAAGTAAATCGTTAAGCGCGAAAGCGAACGTTAGGACTCTAAATGGTTAAAGTCTAGTTTCTTAAGCGACCGGGGTTTAATTCCGACTTATGTTGTTGTTCATAGGTTATCGGACCCACTCTAAGCTTAAGTCTATCCGGGAGCACTCAGGCAAGTTTTCAATCCGTTATACTGTTGTTGTGATGTATACACTTGTATATGCATTATCTTGTGATAGATGCATGATGGTTAAATTAGCAAATTCTTGCGATATATTGTAGCATGTGATATGGTACGTATGCATGCCTGTTTCGTATTCTTGCCATATATATCTGTTGGTTCAGTTGATAATACCTATGCTAGAGAATAGCGGTAATTTGCATATACCCTTAGTATAGGGACCCAAAGGTGAAAACATTTTCTAAAACCGGGAGTCGAGGATCCCGAGTAGATTTTATATATATATATATATATATATATATATATATATATATTTATATATATGGTTATAGTTTTCAAAACTATTAATCGAATAAGGTTTATTCGATAACTTTATTTTATTTATTGAATATTATTTCGAATATTCATTCGAGGGCTTATGACTCAGCTTATTTATTTATTGAATATTATTTCGAATATTCATTCGAGGGCTTATGACTCGGCTTATTTTATTTATTGAATATTATTTCGAATATTCATTCGAGGGCTTATGACTCAGCTTATTTATTTATTGAATATTATTTCGAATAATTCATTTGAGGATGTATGACTCCTTTATTTATTTAATGAATATTATTTATAATATTCATTCGAGGTATTATGACTCCGCGTATTATTTAATATTCTTTATTTTATTAAAGAATAATGTTCGATAATCAAACTTATTTTTGATTATTCAAATAAAGATAGTACTTTCGAATAAGTATATCTTGGTTATTTAATACTCGTTTCAAGTATAAGTTTTACGGCTTCTACTTCAATTATTTTTATAAGAATTATCAATATAGGAATATTATTTAAATAATAATATTCAGATAATTTCTAATATATCGGGACTGATTTACTTTATTAAATCAGCAGTATTCCAAACACTCTTTAAAGTATTTTCGAGTCTTCAAAATGATTTTTAAAAGTTAGAGCGGATCCCAAAACTCATTTTTATATTTAAGATCTTCCTTTCAAAGGGGATTTAAATATTCGCTCAAAACCTGGGGAATCCGGCTCAGTGGTGTATTTTATATTCGCAACGAGGTTGCTGTTTTGGTAAATGAATTGATTACTTACCCAACGTTCGGGAAGTAAGTCCATCTATCGAGTCGGCATAAGCAACATGGGCTCAGTGGGCGTCCATGATAGTGTAAGTGGCTCAGTGGGAGTCCATCAAATGCGTAAGTGGCTGAGTGGCAGTCCAGCATAAGGTCATATTGCGACCAGGGTGATGACCAGTGGGGAATTCGTCCATCTACTAGTAGAAAATGTTACTTATTGGTATCTTTGCCTGATCAGCAAGATATCAGGTTTATGCCAAAATTCTTTTCCTTTCCAAAATTCATTGGATGTTACAAACTCTGTTCATACTTTACATAACAGAGGTTTCAGGAAATGTTTAGGAGATATATATGTGGCTATATATATATCGGGACTAAATAAAGTATCTCGTAACTT
Source organism: Apium graveolens (assembly GCF_009905375.1). Lineage (NCBI taxonomy): Eukaryota > Viridiplantae > Streptophyta > Magnoliopsida > Apiales > Apiaceae > Apium > Apium graveolens. Next base: position 70,554,647 of record NC_133653.1, read on the forward strand.
TATTTCATTCAATAATATTTCAAAGATTGAATCTATTCAAATCTTGTCTTGTAGTCTCATCTATGTGATGAACTTTTGAAACTAATTATAACTTGAACGGTGGTAGTTCGAGTAGTATTCGGAAAAGATATAAGTATATTGGAGGATCTTGTAACTTCATCTTTTAAACTTATATCCAGTATATGATTATCTTGTGCATGTCAAAGATTTTCGGAAAAAAAACGTTGAGACAAGGTTAGATATATGAGATCACCTTGCAACGATATTTTATACAGTTATAAACGGGAACTCTGTGTATATTATACATGCCAGAGGATTTCAAAGATTGTGAAAAGTATATATGTATATATATACTGAATATTTTGCGACTTCATCGCATTAAGATATCAAACTTGGTCCATTTCTTTTGACCAAGGCTTTCATGAGTACTATGAGAATGCTCATATATTGTTAATTATTATACATATTATTTTGGTGGGCTTGTTGCTCACCCTTGCTTTCTTCTTTCATCACACAACAACAGATAGAAAAGATGAACAGGACCAAGCTCCCGATTCGCAAGCGATCAGGAAACGTTCCGCAGTTTCCTATAGGTGTTGATGTCGCTGTAGCTGAGGTAGGAACTACCAATAGGCTAGGCTTTCAACTTTTGATATACCAGACTTATGTATCTTTATCAATTGTAATAATGGCAAAGAAATATAAATTTATTCAGAAACCCTTTTAAGGTGTATTGGCTTATAATTGTGGAATAAAACGACTTGTGATTATTTTTGGATATTCATCTCTGAGACTATAACTTGTGGTGTGTGTGTTTATTGTGGGGTCACAGTACAGAGTAGTTGATTGTTTACTAATATTGGGTGTTACATTAACATCCATACGGTTGGATCATTCATAAACGTTTAAAAAAAATAGAAACTTTAGTACGAGACTAAACACAAGTTACAAGTACAGGTCAAAATACCGGTTGACTGTTAAAATAACAAACCAAACATATTTATTTTTTTCTCAATTTTTTGTCATATCACTAAAATATATAGTTCTTAAGATCCGTATGGTTGGATCATTCATAAACTTTAAAAAAAAATAGAAACTGTAGTACGAGACTAAACACAAGTTACAAGTACGGGTCAAAATACCGGTTGACTGTTAAAATAACAAACCAAATAAATTTATTTTTTTCTCAAATTTTTGTCATATCACTAAAATATATAGTTCCTAACATCCGTACGGTTGGATCATTCATAAAATTTTTTGAAAAAATAGAAACTTTAGTACGAGACTAAACACAAGTTACAAGTACGGGTCAAAATACCGGTTGACTGTTAAAATAACAAACCAAACATATTTATTTTTTTCTCAATTTTTTATTATATCACTAAAATATATAGTTCTTAACATCCGTACGGTTGGATCATTCATAAACTTTAAAAAAAAATAGAAACTGTAGTACGAGACTAAACACAAGTTACAAGTACGGGTCAAAATACCGGTTGACTGTTAAAATAACAAACCAAATAAATTTATTTTTTTCTCAAATTTTTGTCATATCACTAAAGTATATAGTTCTTAACATCCGTACGGTTGGATCATTCATAAACTTTAAAAAAAAATAGAATTTTTAGTACGAGACTAAACACAAGTTACAAGTACAGGTCAAAATACCGGTTGACTGTTAAAATAACAAACCAAACATATTTATTTTTTTCTCAAATTTTTGTCATATCACTAAAATATATAGTTCTTAACATCCCTACGGTTGGATCATTCTTAAACTTTTTTAAAAAAATACACTATTTATGTTAAAATTAGATCGTTATACACTATTATTCGCATAATAATTCGTAATAATATTTAAGAATTAACACCGTTGTGTTCTTTAACAACAGTTTTATTATGACAACTGTTGTGTAATATAATTAACTGTTATCCTAGTACTTATAAGATAACGGTTTTTATTGTAAAACCATTGTATTTATTAGAATACTGTTTTGCCGGGTAATTATGTTTCTTACAATACTATTTTATGTAAATCCGTTGTCTGAATGTGTTTAAGACAAGAGTTTAAAATTTTTGAATTTCAGCCCATAATTTTTTATACCATTTTCTAATTTACTTTTTACTTTATTTATTTTGCTGGCAACATTATATACCGTTTGTTTAAAGTAGTTTACCTGGAGTGCATCTGAGCCGTTAAATTATATCACTTCCCCCTTCTTTTTTCACTCCCCACTCCACTGAAAGGAATATGTCCTAAGTCCAATCGTGTATTAGGATTTAGGAATAACTTTTATGTAATCTGTTTTGATTTTATTGATATTAATAAAAGACTTGTTTTGTTTTTATTACGGGCTCTATCTATTTAAGTGTTTAAATAAGATATACCATAGTTTAGAGTAAAGCTTTTTATGGATAATGATGAGATCATAATAGTGAGACCTAAAAAGATGATAACTCTAAACTTAAATAGTTCCTGGTCATAGGATTACTAACTGGTAATTAATAATTGTTAGGGCGAAAACATGCACTAATATTCACGCAAGTTTACGCGTTCGCAAGTAATATAGAATACTTTATAGTTCGTTCCCTCAGAGACTCAGACTAAGTCATTGTCTAATTAAACTCACTCACCAATGTATGATTACTTCTCAATGTTAAGATAATAACACTTAAAATTGTTGATTAAATATTAACTATAATTAACTACTTAATTAACCACTTAACTAACACTTCAATTTATCAATAATAAAACACTCATGAGATCACAACTTCATTATTACTTCCTTCTATAACCATTGTTATTACCTTTAGCATGTGACAGTGATGACATTAATCGAATAACACGAAACTGATAAAAGCCAACTTTCATTGTATTAATACCATTCTACCAAACATCCACAATTAAGATAGAAGTTGAATAGTCATCAATTATGTTGAGTTCCTATATGTCTATAGAAATTGACAACACAACGATTTAAACACAAGTTATCCCTTTTGATTACATAGGGCAAATAAAACTGTTAGAATTACCCACTAATCATGCACAACGTACATGAACCTATGCTAGCATGGCAAGTTCTAAATCTCAAGATTCACCGTCGCTTCACAAGAGATTAACACCCTATCTTATATGTTCGCGACGCACATAAGACGAATACACACAACCAATACTAGATATCATGCAATCATCACACACTAAAGTATTAAACAATTAACTAAAGAATTCCATAATAAATCCGTTGCAACCCCATGATCACGATTAGCCCATAATAGAACTTATCGCCATTATATTAAAACAGAGTACGTCACAAGAGTAAATAAGTTAAAGCAAGAAAACTAGCATCCAACATTACAACAAAACAAAAATCACAAGAATATATGCTTCCTCCTTCGTTGCGGTGTGCTAAATCGGTCTTCTTCCTTATCTCCTTCGCTTCTTGCGCAAAACACAATCTAAAACACAATCTCCCTCTTATTCTCTATGAAAACGTCTCAAATCTACTTATATAATAGTCCCATAAAACTCAGATTACATAGAAGTTAGAAGCCAAACAGAAGTAGAAGTCTAAAATAATTCAGCTTTTTCCCCGACCCTGCGCGGCCGCTCAGCATTGCTGCGCGGGCGCGCAGGACCCTACTGGAAAAATTCCAGGTTTGCTCCGTTTCTTCGCCGTAATCTGCCCGTTCTTTTCCTCTCTCAATGGTGAACACATGCCAAGGCTTATTCTTGATGATTCCTCCTCCGAAATGCAACTAATACCCTGAAATGCATAAACACTAGAAAAACGCATCAAATACACAAAATACTTGATTTCAAGACACCAATTTAAGCCATTTTAAGACGTTCTAAGTGGTATAAAATGCCACTTATCACACCCCCAAACTTAAATCGATGCTTGTCCTCAAGCGTCACAGACTCAAAACAAAGAAAAATATGCATGAATGCAATCTATATGAAAATGCAACGATCCCCTTCACTACAATTAACCAACCAAATTGTCACGTCTCAACGAATGCAGTTAGACACTAAAGATCAATTAACTCATGCACACGGACATACAGCCAGAAACGTGGTGTGTGCAAATGCTTAACAGATATGCTTCGGAACTAGACCAATTACTATGACTAGACTATCCTCAAGGCAATCCTACGATTATACAAAGAATAAAAATTCTAGGCACAAAGTGATATACAACACTACAAGAACTCTGGAGCTTACTACGGAATCGTGCTTTTTATTTACAACTCAAATGCTTATTTGACCGTGCAATGAGTGAGGTCCACAAAAGACTTATACAATGGTATCCATGTAACGAGCGTTAGGTTAGCGGATCCCAGACTCTAAAAGCCTTAGGTCACTAGGCACAAAGTCCCCTAAGAACTTAATAACTCGAATACCAAAGAGCCCACTCTTGATCAATTATGCAAAATTTTTTTTTTTTTCTTTTCTGAGCAAGTGCGTTTCGCTCCATCTTGCTCAACCCTAGACTACTCGCATAACATGCGAGCCGGCTACTAGCCATTTGACGCCTAGCCACAACTAGCAACAAATTCCATTTTTACTCCATTTTTTTCTTTTTCATGCCTTTACCACTAAGAACCTATTATCAACTTTTAAGCATAATAAATAGATTATCCTCGAAAATAATCAGATCATAACAACAATCTAGCCCTTAAGCATTCTCTAAGACTTAGTGAAAATACAAGTGCTTCTAGCATGCATATCAACCTACACAACTTAATAACACTTTAATGATATCACTACACTTGCATCAATATCACAATTCAGTCGATAAATCATTGCAAAAGGGATCATGGTATATGCATGAGCTATATGATATGACAAACAACTAAAGCTATATAAAAAAAAACTATATGGCAAAAATTATGCAACTATATGAACTAACTATCATGAATATGCAGCTATATGACACACACAAAATATTCCTTAACTACCACCTCCAAACTTAAAATCTTCACTGTCCCCAGTGAAGGTAGTAGAAAGGAACACATGGTATACCTACTCGGAGTCATCATCATCATCACCCTCAGTGGGTGGAGTATCAGGCGGCGGGTATGCAGAGTCCTCACCAAAAACTGGCCACTGGATATCAGCTCCAAGGCCTCAAAAAGCAGTCCCTAACGCAAGGGTGAGCTCCTGAGCAAACCTACTCTGCGTCTCATACATGGCATCCATCCGCCGTGAAAGCCTCCTATATTGGGCATCACCCATCCCAACACCCTCCTGAGCTCTCGAAGAACCAGCCTCACCACGCCCTGGCCTAGCCATAGTAGCACCTCGTGCTGGACGCCCTCCTGGAAGACGATAACCCAGCCCATGCTCCTCAGGCTCACCACCGGTCCACTCCTGCATCCCATTCAGAGTGCCAGAATCTATCGGAGCTGCTGGCAACTGCAACTGCTCATGAGCCGGCCAGTTCACTCCTACTGCTCGGCATAGCTTCGTAACCGTGGATGCATAAGGGATGTTCATATGCTTTGCTCCCCTCAAAAACTTCAGAATTCCTTGGTAGATAAACTCACCAAGGTCCACATAGTATTCCTCATTCAGAATTCCCCACAACAACTGTGCTCTCTCAACTGTGACCTCGTGTGCATGTGAAGAAGGCAAAATATTAGCACATATAAATGCATTCCATGCACGGGCATACCTGTTCATGGCGATCGCCGGAAAGTGACGATACTCATTATTGGCTGGACTGCGGTTCCAAACTGTGCCCGGTCGACAGAGAGTCGTACAAATCAAATCCAAGTCAAAATCCTCAGCAGTCTTTTCATTCCAGTTCTCCTCCTCGGGCTTCCTCTCTCGCTGTCCAATCACACTGCGAATCGCCGCAGGATGATAATCAACCGTCATCCCATGAACTACAGAAAACCCATTCTTTTCAGCCTTCGCGTTCGCGTAGAACTCGCGAACAACACTCATCGGTACTGCTTCAGGTGACTCACAAAAAGCTATCCACCCCTTCTCTGCAATCATGGGCAACAACTCACCATCCCTCCCTGATGGTAAAAACCCCCTCTCCTTCAGAATCGGCTTCCCCAACAGCCTAGTGTACTCCTCCTCCTCCGCAGCTCTGTCAGTTAACCGAGGCCTTGCAGCAGTACCCCTTGATGAATCAGCAGTAGGAACTGTGCTGCTGCTGTCAATAGTGCGTGCTCTCTTGGGTGCCATTGATTTGTGAATAAAAGTATGTAAGAACTGATTTTTGATGTTTATGTTAGGTCACACTTTCACTGTAGAGGGGGTGAATACAGTGTTTATTACAATCAAATCAAACTTCAAGAACTTATGTAACAGAAAACAAACTTTATTGAAACAATAAACTCTGTTACAATCTGGAACTGTTATCTCTCAGTGATGAACAAAATATCACGAGAGCTGCTAGGGTTACAGTAAATAATATTCTCGATAATGATAACACTTATAGTGTAAACCCTATGTCTGTGTTTATATACTACACAGTTACAAGATAATCGCTAATTGATATGGAATATAATTCTGCTTCCTAAAATATATCAATCAGATATCTTCTATTCCAAGTATTCCATTCTTCACGGAATTCCTTCTTCATGCATATCTCTTCTTATGTTTATCTTGATCTTCTTAACTTCAACCAGCTACTGTCCTTATCTGATCGTCCTTCAGCACTTAAGTTCTGATATCTATCTCCTGATGCTTATCTCCTGATAACATAAGTACTGATATCCCTTAAGTCCTGACTTCCAGTATAAGTACTGATCAACAGTTAAGTACTGATTTGTCCTGTTCAAATAAGATCTGAAATCTAAACATAAAACATATTAGCCATGACATTATCAAATATATCTAACAATCTCCCCCAACTTGTAAATTAGCAAAATATACAAGTTGAACAGATATTTGATGATGTCAAAAACATTAAGTACAAATGCATGAGAAATAGACAAGATAACTACAACTTACAGTCCTTAAAGCTTTTACCAATTCAACTTCTGATAATAACTTTGGTCTGTATACACATCAGAATTTAAGTAGTTGTAGATCTTTGACTTGGCTTCATCATTTTCTGATCTCTCTGATGTCAGGAGTTGTTCTGAGATAATTCTTCAACAAACATTTCTCAGCATATCTGAGTTCATCAATCATTCTCCGTTTGACATCTTTAAGCTCTGCAGTATCTTCACCAGTTTGAAATATTGCAGCTCTGAGATCATTAATCTTTGCTCTTCTCAACTCCCGATCTAGTCTTATGACATAAGCTTTGTTAGACTCTAGATTGAATTCAAGCCCCTTAATACCAAGATATGTTCTGATCTGTGCAGTATTAGGCTTCATATCAACAATATCACCATTGTGATTTCTGTACTTTGGAACATATATGCTGTCAGACTTAACAGAATAAAGTCTTTTCTGTCTCTGAATCTGTTCTTTTAAGTAGTTTGCAGCAGTCTCTGTTAATCTGTCATCCACTTGAAGTAAGAATAATACATGCTCCAATTCTTCAAAATACTTCAAAGGAATGGCATTTTGTCTTATATGATAAACCCTACCATCTGTCATGAAATACAACAAGATGTGTTCCTTCAAGTAGGTATGGTAAACCATTTGTACAGATTCTAGTTGATTCAATCTCTCAGGAGTTGCTCCAATACCTGGTTCACTCAAGGAAGTTGGATCATTGGTAGTGTTGTGTACTCTTCTTTCATCAGCACTTCCCAATCCAGTTTTATCTCTAGCTTCCTTTCCAGTAACTACTCTTGCTTCAAAACCACTTGGAGTAGTCTTCAAAGATTGAGTCTGTTTTGCTTTAGTGAATCCTGGTAGGAGTGTTTTAGATTTATTTTCTGATATCAAGTTAACTTGAGCACTGTCAGAGGTTACTTGCTTCTTCTGAATATCAGAACTTACAATTTCTTGACTCTGAACAACTTGAGCCATGTCAGAGGTTGTTTTAAGAACTTTTCTTGAAGTCAGAGCAAGATCATCTTTTCCATCAGTAATTTCTTCTTCCTCAGGAGGTACATAAGGCTTGATAGGTTCACCAACCTTTTCTTTACCCTTGGATCTTGGATCTATCTGTGGTTGTGATCTAGCCAAAGTTTCTTCAGTATGTATCCTTTCTTTGATCACAATGCCTTTAGGTTTTGGAAGTAACTTTTTACCAGAAGCTTCAGATTTAGATGTGACTTTCTCTGATTTAAGTCTGGCTTCTTCTTCCTTTAAACTTTCCAAGTCCATCCCTGGATTTTCTTGAAGAAATAACTGTCTTGACATTTCCTCATCAAGATCTAGAAGTTCATCAGAACTTGTCCTTTTACCAGCAGCAGAACTTATTCTTTTCCCAGTATCAGAACTTGTTCTGTGACTAGCTTGTCTTGATGTAAACCTTCTACCTTGACTATGACCACTACCCATTCCAGAGTTTCCTTGGTCATCTTTTCCATCATCCTTTCCTTGCAGTGAATTGTTGGTTTTGCATTTGGACTTAATTACCTTCTCCCCCTTTTTGGCATCAGCAGGTAATAAAAGAGAGATAAGTAGTTCCACTGAGGTCTGGATTTCAGTAAGTTGCGATTGCTGAGAAGCTTGATTTGTCAGAATTTGATCAATCTGAGCTTGTTGCTTCTCTTGAGTTTTCTCAATATAAGCAACCCTGTCAATGGTAGGTTGGAAGAACTTTTTCTTATCAATTTTCCAAACTTGTTCCTGTTTGATAAAGTTCTCCTGAATCTTGTGTAGCTCTGCATGAGTGTTGGAATGAAGACCTTGTAGATGTTTAGTACTCAATGCAGTGACTCTAAGCTGGGTTTTAAAATCATCAGAATGTAACATTTCATCAGCTTTAGTCAAGTGCTCAGCAAGATGTAAAGCATTTGGAACACATGAAACTGAGTTCCATTCCTTAGTCCACTCCTGACCTGCAGGAGTTTCACTCCAAGGTACTGGTGCATCCCTGATAACAAACTCCTTTACCAGTTCAGACTTAGGAAGAGTCAGTGGAGGAGTATGTCCTGAAGGACCTGCTTCATCAGCATCTACAGTTGTAGCAGCCTCACCAGTATCTCCAACATTTGCAGCATCAGAACTTAGAGAATCAGTATCTTCTGATAAGACAACTGTGTGAGTAGCAATGGAGGCTTCAACATCCTCTAATTGCTGATCTGATACTAAGTTCTGATCAACAGCCATATCCTGATGCTCACCTAAAATCTGATCATCAGCATCTTGATGCAGAGAAGGTGTTAGTGATAACTCAGGAGTTTGAACAGCATCAGTAACAGGTGTTGTGGAAGGATTATTTGCTGTTGGAGCTTCTAAGAAAAGTATTTCAGGCACAACCAGGTTCTGAATATCAATTTCAGCACTTGTGCCTGGATCAACAAGAGACATAGAAGGTGAATTAGCCTTGTCAGATACAGGTTCCTGAGATGGAGTTGATGGAGAAGAAGTGACTGGAGCAAATTCCTTATCTTGTGAGATCAGAGATTCCTGATCCCCTTCCTTAGCTGCTTCCTCCTCATCATCTGAAACTGGCCTTTGTGCCCTCTGTTTCTTGTACTTCCTTGTTGAGTTGGATTCCTTGGGAGTTTCAGGAACCGTCATACGTCTAAGCCTCTTGAGAAGCCTAGAACCCCCAATTGCAGAATCCTTCTGAGAAGTTGCCTTCTCAGCTTCATTTACCACAGGTTCTGAAGAGGGAATCTGATCCTCAGAATCTGATTCATCTCTCAAAGTAATGCTTCTCCTCTTTTGAGGTGTTTGAGGAACAGTCTTTGTTCTCTTTGGCTTAGAGGATGTAGGCTTCACAGTAGGTGCTGAAGAAGAAGGTTGAGCAGTCTGTGAAGTGGAGAGATAGGATTTGAGATAAGTTCTGAGGGTAGGTTGAGTAGAAGGAGAGGTAGGTACTGAGGTTGATGGATTTTGGTTATGGTGAGTTGGTTGAACATTTGAGTAAACAGATTTGTAAGTAGCAGGATCAGCATTTACCAGAATCTGTTTCACAGACTGAGGAATCTGTAATTGTCTCACCATTGATTTCTTTGTGTCAGCATTTATCAGGTCGTTAAAGTACCTTTTTGCAACCTTAAAAGGTGGGGTTTGAGTGCTGACTAACTGGGGTTCAGCAGTACAATACGTATAAATAAGTTGACAGAATCTAGCAAAATAAACAACATCTCGATCCTCTGTCATCCTATCCCCAATAAAACCAATTATTCCAGTTGCAAAATCAAAATGAGTTTGATGGATAATAGCATACCCGATGTGCTGACTCAGAATTGGGATGGCATCAAAATTTGAACACTTGTTGCCAAAAGCCTTGGTGATGCAATCGAAGAAGAAACTCCATTCTCTTCTGATATTGGCCCGTTTCAACTGGCCAAGTTTCGTCAGACTCTTTTCATATCCCAAATCAGTCATTAACCCCCGAAGTTCTGATTCCTCTGGTATAGAGAAGGTACAATCTTCTGGAAGATGTAATGCTCTTCGTACTGTACCAGGAGTGACTACATAGGATGAATCACCCACTTGGAAGATAATACTGGGAGTTCCTCGTTTACCACCATCATCAAAAACTCCAGTCCTCCAGAACCGCAGAACTTGTTGACTTGAAAATAATTCAGGCTGAGTTAAGGCGTACCCAACCTCACTATGTGCAAGAAGATCTTGCACAAAATGCAATTCAGATGGAGCTTCAGCATGATCAAGAATTGCAGCATAGTTGTTTGGAACAAACTTTGCTCCATCAATGATTAAATCCTTTGGTGCCATGTGAAAAAAATATTGAAATTCAAGTATGCCTGTTAGGTGTTTGAGATAATGTCTGTATGAAAAACCAACGTGAGAAAGAATGAGAAAGAGAGTAAAAGTAAGAAGAGAGATAAAGTATAAAGAAAATAAAAGATTAAAGAAATCTTCTCTCTGTTGTTCTTATACTCTGAAAAAGAATGTTACCGTTGGACACCTGTCAGACATGCAGTAATAACGGATAGTTACTGGGCTCGAGAAAACAGGAATGATTACTTATCCAGTTGCCTTGTTTCAAGGAAAAACCATTTCATTTATCAAGAGACACAGTTTTAATTCAAAATTTAAACCGTTAGCACTGATTGAATTATTTTTCACTGCAACATTAATATTCTGAAAATGAATCATGTTAAAAATGACCGAGATAATTTCGATGAATAAGTGCTGACAAAGAATCAGAACTTAAATAAAGACAAAATTTAAATGGTCATCAGAATATCAAGCAGGATTTAACAACCCAAGATAAAATAACTCAGAGACAAAATCTTGAAGTAAAAACAGTTTTCATTAATATATCAAGTCAATACATATATGAAATAGAAATTACATCAATACAAGATTTTCCCTAAGCTTCTAATCCTAACGTCAACAGCTTTAGTCCTAGCAAAGAAGCCTGACAAAGCTGAGGATGAAGAAGAACAGGAAGAAGACGAGATTAAGTCATCTTCCTCTTCCTATCTTCGACAAACAAGATGGCGAGTCGTATGATTCGCTCTTGCTGACGAATACGACGAAGGTGAAGGTCTCTTCGAATGGCCACCAGATCACGTTTGATAACCTCTGGAAATTGAATCCAGAGATTGTGAGGGATGTTGGTGATAGGGTAGGGAGTTGGAATTCCATTCAAAAAGACATGCACAGTCTCATCACCGTAATTGTAGAACCAGCCAAATTCAGCCATTTGTGATAGTAAATGAAAAACAAGACTGAATTTGTGATACAAGTGTGATGAGAAGACTAATGTGAAGTGGCTGTGTATATAGGCAAGAGAATGCCAAGAGACGCAAAGATATTTAATGCTGACAGGTAGAATTAATTCTACCTCGTCTCCCTAGACTTTGAAAAAGAATAACAGTCATTGGAAAGAGGAATCATGGTCTAGACCGCACAAGACACAAGAAACAGTGGACTGTTCAAGTACAAAACCATTAATCCTAATCATAGTGACTATTAATCTTCCACTTCAACATATGCGAGTACAAACTGAGACTGTTATTAAATTTCATTCAAAGATAAGCCAAGTAAAGGATTAGACTGAGAAATCAGAACTTAGACCTATACCAGAACTTAACAGTCATCAGAACATAATTTCTTAACTCGAAAAAGGAATGCTCATCTTAGTAAATACTCATACAAGTTCTTAGTTATGAACGTCAGAACTTAATCATCAGAACGTGTATCTAGAACTTGTCCTCAGAATTTGTGCAAAAATGACACAATGACTGTTTATCTAAAATAACATAGACCACCACAGAAATTTTCATCATTCAGATGGAGTGATTAGTGTGTGCATTAAGCTAAATAACAGACAAAGAGTAAAGTCTGATCTACTTCAGTACATCTTAGAAATAAGTCATAATTAAAATTTTGCTAAAGAGCTGTCATTATCCTGAAACCTACTGATAAATGAGTTCATGCATGAGTCCACCTCAACTGTTTTTGTGCTAATTTTATGCATCTTTAAAATTCTCTTTTACAGTGGCTTCTCAGTGTAAGTGAGTCACGACTGCTTATCAGAATTTATGCTATTATCAGAGTATTTCTCCAGTAATCATAGAGTGTGAAAAGTCACCAAGAAAATATTTTGCTTTTCTAATGCATATTTACTTAATACCAGCAATGCACTTGGGTCGTCCCTTTCACATTTTTACTCTAGATCTCAAAGGAGTACCTGATTTTATTCTTTGATTTTTTTTATTTTTTTTTTAATAAGAGAGGTCTATCAGCACTTAGTACATTCAGCAGTTTTACTATATCAGAACTTAACAGATGAGTAGCATTATTCTAATTTGTGACTTAGTAATAAGATATACAAAGTAAACTTAACTAAGCTCAGTTATCAGAATTTGCTAGTGTCATAAGATTTCCACTGAAATAATTACTTCTTCTATGGAATCATTTGTTTATTGAAGATTACTAGATCAGTATCTAGCACAGTTATCCTCATAGGATTGAATAGTTACTGAAACAGACATATCACTTATCAGAGTTTAGAAACATATATCAGACAACAGTCAGTACTTAAAGACATTTATCAATTAATGCACAGAATATACAAAGAGATTAATTCTGTAAATACTGATCATAAAGTCTGATAACATAGAACAAGTTTAAGCAGATTTAGAGAAAGAACCTGAAATCATTCCAAGTTCATTTACCAATTTTGTAAAGGTAGCTTCACACAGTGGTTTTGTGAAGATATCTGCTACTTGTTGATCTGTGGGAACAAAATGCAATTCCACTGTACCTTCATCCACATGTTCCCTGATGAAATGGTACCTGATGCTGATGTGCTTTGTCATAGAGTGTTGAACTGGATTACCTGTCATAGCAATAGCACTTTGATTATCACAGTAAATAGGGATTTTGAAATATGTTAACCCATAATCCAGTAACTGATTCTTCATCCAGAGAATCTGTGCACAGCAGCTTCCTGCAGCAATATACTCTGCTTCTGCAGTTGATGTGGAAATTGACTTTTGTTTCTTGCTATACCAAGAAACCAACCTGCCTCCAAGAAATTGGCAGCTACCACTTGTGCTTTTCCTGTCAATTTTGCAACCTGCAAAATCTGCATCTGAGTAACCTATTAATTTAAAATCTGATTCTCTAGGATACCATAATCCTAGATCAGCTGTTCCTTTAAGATACTTAAAGATTCTTTTTACAGCTGTTAAGTGAGGTTCTCTTGGATCTGCTTGAAATCTTGCACAAAGACAGGTAACAAACATGATATCTGGTCTACTAGCAGTTAGATAGAGAAGTGAGCCAATCATACCTCTGTAATCAGTAATATCTACTGAATTACCAATATCCTTATCCAGTTTTGTTGCAGTGGCCATGGGAGTGGATTCACTTGAACAGTCTTGCATTCCAAATTTCTTCAGCAAGTTTCTGGTGTACTTAGATTGACAAATAAAAGTTCCTTCTTCACTCTGCTTGACTTGAAGGCCCAGAAAATAACTAAGTTCTCCCATCATACTCATCTGATATCTTGACTGCATTAGGTTGGCAAACTTTTTGCAAAGTTTGTCATTTGGAGACCCAAAAATAATATCATCAACATAAATCTGAATCAAAAGTAAGTCCTTGCCATGGTTGAGATTATTCAGTGTTTTGTCAATAGTTCCTCTGTTGAATCCACTTTCCAGAAGAAACTGAGCTAAAGTCTCATACCATGCTCTAGGAGCTTGCTTAAGTCCATAAAGTGCTTTATCAAGCCTGTAGACATAATCTGGATGTTTGGAATCTACAAAGCCTGGAGGTTGTTCAACATATACTTCCTCTTCCAATTCTCCATTGAGAAAAGCACTTTTCACATCCATTTGAAAGACAGTAAACTTTTTGTGAGCAGCATAAGCCATGAATATCCTTATGGCTTCTAACCTAGCAACTGGCGCAAATGTTTCATCATAGTCAATTCCCTCATGTTGAGAATATCCTTTTGCAACCAGCCTTGCCTTGTTCCTTACAATTATGCCATCACTGTCAGTTTTGTTTCTGAATACCCACTTTGTACCAACAACCGATCTATTCTTAGGTCTTGGCACTAAGGTCCAGACTTTGTTTCTTTCAAATTCATTCAACTCTTCCTGCATTGCTTGCACCCAATCAGCATCTTGAAGAGCTTCTTCCACTTTCTTTGGCTCAGTCTGAGAGAGAAAAGAATTGTAAAGACATTCATTCGAAGTACCTGTTCTAGTTCTGACACCTGCCTCAGGATTTCCAATTATCAAATCAGGTGTATGTGATTTTGTCCACTTCCTTGCAGATGGAAGATTTTCTCTAGAACTGGATGCTCCCCCATGATTCATGCTGTCTTCGGTTTCATTTTCTGATGCTCCCCCTGAAACTATGCTCTCTGAGTTGGATCCTTCAGTATTTAGATTTTCAGTACTGTCAGTACTTGGCTTATCAGAACTTGACGAATCAGAATTTGAAGAGCCAGATGTATGTTCTGATGCTTCTTGAGATGTGATAATATCTTGAGTATGCTCCCCCTGCATTGGTGCATCTTCCTTTGACGTAGTCACCACAGTTTCAATAACATCAGAGTTTAATCCATCAGAATTTACAGTATCAGGACTTAGACTGTCAGGACTTGAGGTATCAGAATATGAATCTTCATTTTCAAATCTCAGCTGATCATGATCAATGCAATCTTCAAGTCCAGTGATCTTCTTGTCATCAAAAGAGACATTGATAGATTCCATGACCACTTTTGTTCTCAAATTATAGACTCTGAAGGCTTTTGTTGAAAGTGGATATCCAACAAAGATTCCCTCATCAGCTTTTAGATCAAACTTGGATAGCTGTTCAGGATGAGTCTTGAGAACAAAACACTTACATCCAAATACATGAAAGTATTTGAGATTTGGCTTCTTGTTCTTCACCATCTCATATGGTGTTTTTCCATGCTTGTTAATGAGTGTTGCATTTTGAGTAAAACAAGCAGTCTGCACAGCTTCAGCCCAGAAATAGGTTGGAAGCTTTGCTTCTTCAAGCATTGTTCGTGCAACTTCAATGAGAGTTCTATTCTTCCTTTCAACAACTCCATTTTGCTGTGGAGTTCCAGGAGCAGAAAATTCCTGCTTTATTCCATGATTTTTGCAGAACTCTTCCATTATCAGATTCTTGAATTCAGTGCCATTATCACTCCTCAAAATTTTCACAGAATCTTTGATCAATTTATCCAGATGTTTGACATGATCAATCAAGATAGATGCAGTTTCACTTTTTGTGTGCAAGAAATACACCCATGTGTATCTGGTGAACTCATCTACTATGACCAACGCATATTTCTTCTTTGCAATAGACATGACATTCACTGGACCAAATAGATCAACATGAAGCAGATAATAAGGCTCAAGAATTGATGATTCAGTCTTGCTCTTGAATGAAGATTTTCTTTGTTTAGCCTTCTGACATGAGTCACAAAGACCATCAGGAACAAACACTGATTTTGGCAGTCCTCTCACAAGATCTTTCTTGATCAGTTCATTTATCTTGTTGAAGTTTAAATGAGAGAGTTTCTTGTGCCAATTCCAGCTTTCTTCAGTTGAGGCTCTACTTACTAAACAGATTGCAGAACCATCAGAACTTGTTGAAAGCTTAGCTTCATAAATGTTACCACGCCTGAATCCCTTCAGAACAATTTTTTCTTTAGATTTACTAACTATTTCACAATGTTCTCCAAAGAAATCAACATGATAACCTCTGTCACAGATTTGACTTATACTCAGTAAGTTGTGTTTAAGTCCTGAGACCAGAGCTACATCTTTAATGATGACATTCCCAAGATTGATATTGCCATATCCCAAAGTTTTTCCAATGTTGCCATCTCCATAAGAAACACTTGGGCCAGCTTTCTCCACAAAGTCTGATAGCAGGGCCTTATTTCCAGTCATATGTCCTGAACATCCACTGTCCAGAACTAAAATATTTTTCCTGTTGCCCTGCAATCAAAAAGACCACTAATTATTAGTTTTAAGGACCCAGACTTGCTTTGATCCTTTGGCCTTTTTAGGTTTGTTAACATTTGCAGCGGATTTAGCATCAGATTTTATGTTAACAGTTTTCTTATCAGAACTTATACTACCAGACTTTGAATCAGAACTTACACTAGAAGGAACAACAGAAACTTTCTTTAAAGAAGGTTTTATTTGATAATAATCATAGTACAAACTATGATATTCCTTACAAGTATAAATGGAATGCCATAAACTACCACAATGAAAACAAGAATCTTGTGGTTTGTATCTAACAGACTGACTCTTAACTCCTGATTTTGTAGATAAGGAGTTAATATTCTTATTCTTCCTGCAAAAAGAAGCCAGATGGTTAGAACTTCCACAGTTATGACACGCTTTCCTAGGAACATCAGGAACAGATTTATAGTTATTGCTTTTATTCACACCTTCCTTTCCATTCCTGTTTTTCCTAGGTGATTTTACCTTGTTTGCATTCTTAACATCTTTCAGCTTATGCTTAAGCTGCTTCTTTGTCATTAAGCCTATGTTAACTTCAGCTGTCTTTTCCTGTTTTAGTTTGTCAGAAGCTAATTCCTTTTTAACTTCTGATTTCTCATTTTCAGATTTTTCAGTTACAAACTTAACAGGTTTTAACTTCAGCTTTTGCTTATCAACAGGCTTAATTTCTACAGTTCCTTTTTCATTTTTATTTTCTCCATAACCTAAGCCCTCTTTCCAGTTTCCACTGCTTAGCAAATTTTGAGTTGTTTTGCCAGAGTTAGTCCAAGTTCTGATAATCTCTCTCTCCTTTTCTAACTCAGTTTTTAGAGATTCATTCATTTTTAGCACTTCATCCCTAACATAAAAAGCATCATCTCTATCCTTCTGAGTTTGATGGAACATGACTAACTCTTTTTCTAAGAAATCATTTCTTTTCCTAAAAGCAAGATTTTCAGAAGTTAATCTTTCACATGTTAAAGTTTGATCTCTATAACTAACAAACATGGTTTTAAGATATCTTCTCAACTCATTAATATCATCAGTATGAAAAGTATAAGTAGTCTGAGGTACCTTTGTTTCAGCAGCTTCAGAACTGCTCTCAGAACTTGATTTATCAGCATTTGCCATCAATGCATAGTTCTCCTCACTTTCAGAGTCTGAGGTGTCTGTCCAGCTTTTCTGCTTTATGACAAGAGCTTTGCCTTTGTCACTCTTGGTCTTCTTGCAATCAGGAGATATGTGGCCTTTCTCACCACAATTATAACATTTAACATTAGCGTAATCTCCTCTGTCAGACTTTCCTCCTCTTCCTTCAGATCTTCTGAAATTCTTCTTATCAGAACTTATGCCTTTCCTGGAAAACTTCTTTCCCTTCCTGAACTTCCTGTATGCAATCTTTGTGATTCCTTTCACCATAAGAGCACACAGCTTCATCATCTCCTCATCAGCATCAGTTTCAGGCAAGCTTTCAGAATCTGAGTCATCATCACTCTCAGAACTTGATGACTCAGTATCAGACTTTATGATAAGAGCTTTACCCTTGTCTTTCTTTGAGGAAGGTGGTTTGGGGGATTCCTCTTCAGCCTTGAGAGCAACTGTCCTTGACTTTCCTCCTTTCCTCTTGCTTCTTTGTTCCATCTCAAGTTCATGAGTCTTGAGCATTCCATAGATTTCATCAAGAGTTGTTTCATCAAGATTGTAGTTGTCTCTTATTGTTGTTGCCTTCAAATCCCAACATTCAGGAAGAGCTAACAGGAATTTAAGGTTTGTATCTTCAAGATCATACTCCTTATTTACTAATGACAAGTCATTCAAGAGTTTGACAAATCTATCATATACATCAGTCAATGACTCATTAGTCCTAGAGTCAAAGTGTTCATACTCTTGAGTGAGTATTGTCTTCCTGTTCTTCTTAACTGTTTCAGTTCCTTGACACCTTGTCTCCAGTGCATCCCATATCTCCTTAGCAGTCTTGCAGTTGATTACCCTGTTTGACATTACATTATCAATGGCACTATGCAATAAGTGTCGTACCTTGGCATCCTTAGCAATAGATGCTATATCTTCAGCAGTGTAATCACTCTTTTCCTTTGGTACGGTCTTTGCTGCTTCACCTGCAACTACAACAGCGAGCTTGGTAGGTTTGTGAGGCCCTTCCTTGATTCTATCAAGGTATTCTGGATCTGTTGCTTCCAGAAACATGGTCATCCTTACCTTCCATATGGGATATTCAGATGGTCTCAATATGGGAAGTCTGATAGTCTCATATCGACTCTGAGTTGATGTCTTTGATGATTCCTCAGTTTTGGTAGGCTTAGTTGGAGTTTCTGTGTCAGACATGATTGTGTTTGGATCTTTAACTGTATGTGTGTTAACAGAAGGCTCTGATACCACTTGTTAGGTCACACTTTCACTGTAGAGGGGGTGAATACAGTGTTTATTACAATCAAATCAAACTTCAAGAACTTATGTAACAGAAAACAAACTTTATTGAAACAATAAACTCTGTTACAATCTGGAACTGTTATCTCTCAGTGATGAATAAAATATCACGAGAGCTGCTAGGGTTACAGTAAATAATATTCTCGATAATGATAACACTTATAGTGTAAACCTTATGTCTGTGTTTATATACTACACAGTTACAAGATAATCGCTAATTGATATGGAATATAATTCTGCTTCCTAAAATATATCAATCAGATATCTTCTATTCCAAGTATTCCATTCTTCACGGAATTCCTTCTTCATGCATATCTCTTCTTATGTTTATCTTGATCTTCTTAACTTCAACCAGCTACTGTCCTTATCTGATCGTCCTTCAGCACTTAAGTTCTGATATCTATCTCCTGATGCTTATCTCCTGATAACATAAGTACTGATATCCCTTAAGTCCTGACTTCCAGTATAAGTACTGATCAACAGTTAAGTACTGATTTGTCCTGTTCAAATAAGATCTGAAATCTAAACATAAAACATATTAGCCATGACATTATCAAATATATCTAACAGTTTATGAGAGGGTTTAAGTGTAGGAAGTTTGTGGGAGATATGTGGGATAGGTGTATGTATATATAGGGTGTGGAGTAGGTTAAATTAGATTAGGAGTGGGGTTGAGGGATAAAATCATGGGGTAATGGGAAAAGAATTCGTGGGTTTATGGGCTGTGATGGGTTTTTGTGTTTTTGTTTTTTTTTTCTGAACTGTAAAAAATTTTCTGGAACTCGACCCCTGCGCGGCCGCTCAGCATTTCTGCGCGGGCGCGCAGCAAGCTGCGCGGCCGCTCAGCATAGCTGCGCAGGCGCACAGAGGGTCTCTGGAATTTTTTTTTTCAGCCCCTTTTTTCTGATTTTTTTGTGTTTTCGGATAGGTTATTAACTTCTAAGGGTTCTTGTAACAACAATTCATGGGTTGCCTCCCACGCAGCGCTTCTTTTTCGTCATTAGCTTGACGTTCCGTACCTTTCTCAAGTAGTCAACAAAATGGCACTAACCACCTCTCGGTTTGCCATGTCCCCATAGTAGTGCTTCAACCGCTGACCGTTAACCTTGAATGCTTGGTCCGAATCATTCTCAAAAATTTCCACCGCTCCATGTGGAAACACAGTTTTGACAATAAAAGGTCCAGACCACCTTGATTTCAACTTCCCAGGAAAAAGTCGGAGACGAGAGTTGAATAACAGAACTTGTTGCCCTGGCACAAATAACTTAGGATGTAGCTTCCTATCGTGCCACCTCTTCACCTTTTCCTTATACATTTTGTTATTCTCGTACGCTTGAAGTCGAAATTCATCAAGTTCATTAAGCTGAAGCATTCTTTTCTTACCAGCTGCATCTAAATCCAGGTTCAATTTCTTCAATGCCCAGTAGGCCTTATGCTCAAGCTCCGCCGGTAGATGACATCCCTTACCGTACACCAACTGAAATGGTGACATCCCAAGGGGAGTTTTGTATGCTGTTCTGTAAGCCCAAACAGCTTTATCGAGCTTTAAAGACCAATCCTTCCTTGACGGACAAACAACCTTCTCTAGAATGCGCTTTATCTCTCTGTTAGACACTTCCGCTTGACCATTTGTTTGCGGATGATAGGCAGTAGCTACTCGATGATTCACATTATAACGCTGCATCATAGAAGTGAACTTACGGTTGCAAAAATGCGATCCTTCATCACTTATGATTACCCGAGGCGTTCCAAACCTTGTGAAAATTTGCTTATGAAGAAAATTTAGCACTGCCTTTGCATCATTTGTCGGTAAAGCTTTAACTTCGACCCATTTTGAGACATAATCGACTGCCAGCAAGATGTATTGATTATTGCAAGACGAGATAAAAGGCCCCATGAAATCGATTCCCCATACATCAAAGACCTCGACTTCAAGCATCACATTTAATGGCATCTCATCCTTCCTTGACAAATTTCCCACTCTTTGGCAACGATCACACCTTAAAACAAACTGATGAGCATCCTTGAACAAAGTAGGCCAGAAAAAACCTGCTTGCAGAATACGAGCTGCCGTCTTCTCACCTCCATAGTGTCCACCATAAACCGTGGAATGGCAGTCTCGTAATATCCCCTCCGTCTCACAGAACGGGATACATCTCCTGATGATCTGATCAGCTCCCTGTCTAAACAAATATGGTTCATCCCACATATACCACTTCACCTCATGCAGAAACTTCTTCTTCTGAGCGGATGTCAAATTAAGCGGCATTATATTGCTGACAAGATAGTTTACAATATCTGTAAACCATGGTTCTTCCTCCTGAATTGCAAACAACTGCTCATCCGGAAAAGATTCATTGATTAACGTCCTATCTTGTGAAGTAGAATCGGGATTCTCCAACCTAGAGAGATGGTCAGCTACTTGATTCTCAGTACCTTTTCTATCTTTGATCTCTAACTCAAATTCCTGAAGTAAAAGCACCCAACGAATGAGTCTCGGCTTCGAATCCTTCTTAGAAACCAGATAGCGAATAGTTGCATGATCAGTGAATACTGTTACTTTCGTACCAAGCAGATAAGATCGAAATTTCTCAAAGCCAAAGACTATAGCCAAAAGCTCCTTCTCAGTAGTGGTGTAGTTCAATTGGGCCCCATTTAAAGTCTTACTCGCATAGTAGACCACATGGAAGAGATTTTTCTTGCGCTGTCCCAGAACTGCACCTACCGCATAGTCACTCGCATCACACATCATCTCAAACGGTTCTGTCCAATCTGGTGCTGTAATAACTGGTGCCGTGATCAAACTCCCCTTGAGAGTCTCGAATGCTGCCAAACATTCATCATCAAATTTAAAAGGCACATCTTTCTCAAGTAAATTGCACAACGGCTTAGATATCTTTGAAAAGTCCTTGATGTATCGCCGATAAAAACCCGCATGACCGAGAAAACTACGGATTCCTTTCACCGAATTAGGTGGGGGAAGATTTTCAATGACTCCCACCTTGGCCTTGTCCACCTCCAGACCTTTGCTAGAGACCTTATGCCCAAGGATAATGCCTTTACGCACCATAAAATGACATTTCTCCCAATTAAGCACCAAATTAGTTTCCACGCATCTTTTGAGTACGGCGCGCAGATTATTCAAACATTCATCATATGAGTGTCCAAAGACGGAGAAGTCATCCATGAACACTTCGACGTTATTTCCAATCATGTCAGAGAATATAGCCATCATTCATCTCTGAAAGGTGGCCGGGGCGCCACATAACCCAAATGAAACTCTTCGAAAAGCAAATGTGCCAAATGGACAAGTGAAGGTAGTCTTTTCCTGATCCTCTGGTGCAATACAAATCTGATTATACCCGGAATAACCATCCAGCAGACAAAAATACTCATGTCCCGCCAATATGTCAAGCATTTGATCAATGAATGGGAGAGGGAAGTGATCCTTCCTTGTGGCTTTGTTCAATTTTCTATAATCCA
Source organism: Apium graveolens (assembly GCF_009905375.1). Lineage (NCBI taxonomy): Eukaryota > Viridiplantae > Streptophyta > Magnoliopsida > Apiales > Apiaceae > Apium > Apium graveolens. Next base: position 70,577,075 of record NC_133653.1, read on the forward strand.
TGCATACTCTCCATCCTGTAACTGTTCGAGTAGGGATGAGCTCATTCTTTTCATTTGCGACCACAGTGATACCTCCTTTCTTAGGTACACATTGCACGGGGCTCACCCACGAGCTGTCAGAAATAGGATAAATGATGCCTGCATCTAGCCATTTCAGAATTTCTTTCTTCACCACCTCCTTCATGATCGGGTTCAGTCTTCGCTGCTGTTCCACAGTTGGCTTACTACCTTCCTCTAACAGAATTTTATGCATACAATATGAAGGACTTATCCCCTTGATGTCTGCTATGGTCCATCCTATAGCCGATTTGAATTCTCTCAAAATCCTTAAGAGCTTGTCTTCCTCACTACCTGAAAGGTCAGCTGAAATAATAACAGGTAACGTAGATGAATCACCTAAAAAAACATACCTCAAGTGTTCAGGTAATGGTTTGAGCTCCAAGGTAGGTGCTTCCTCTCTTGATGGTTTGAGCTTCCCTTCAGCATTCTTAAGGTCAGAAGTACCAAGAGATTCAAATGGTATGTCGAGCTTTCGCTTCCATGGAGAAGCGTTCAGATATTGTAATTGCTCATTGCTATCTTCATCATCACTGTCAAATTCCCCCACTAAGGCCTTTTCCAATGCATCAGACATTAGCATGTGATCGAGTTCCGAAGTAACCGCAGAATCAATCACATCCACTTTTAAGAACTCCTCATCTTCTGTAGGGAATTTCATTGCCTTGAATACGTTGAAGGTCACATCTTGATCTTGGACCCGCATAGTAAGTTCCCCTTTTTGCACATCTATCAAGGTACGGCCAGTAGCCAAGAAAGGCCTCCCCAAGATTATGGGAATCTTCTTATCTTCCTCAAAATCCAGAATAACAAAATCAGCAGGAAAGAAGAGCTTATCCACCTTGACGAGCACATCCTCAACTATGCCCCTTGGGTAAGTAATGGAACGGTCCGCCAATTGTAGCGACATGTATATGGGTTTTGGATCAGGCAGATCCAGCTTTTTAAAGATCGACAACGGCATCAGATTAATGCTTGCTCCCAAATCACAAAGGCACTTGTCAAAAGTTAGATTGCCAATGGTGCAAGGAATGGTGAAGCTTCCTGGATCTTTCAGTTTTGGTGGTAACTTTTGCTGCTGAACAGCGCTGCATTTTTCCGTGAGAGCAACGGTTTCAAGGTCATCCAGTTTCACCTTCCTTGAAAGAATAGTCTTCATAAACTTCGCATAACTAGGCATTTGTTCCAGAGCCTCAGCGAAAGGTATATTGATGTGAAGTTTCTTGAACACCTCCAGAAACTTCCCGAACTGTCTATCCAGCTTTTGTTGCTGCAATCTCTTAGGAAAAGGTGGCGGAGGATAGAGCTGTTTCTCCCCTGTATTAGCCTCAGGCAGAGTGTGTTCAACAGTAGTCTTCTTTGGTTCCGCCACTTTCTCCTTTTGCTTAGATTCTTCATCTCTAACTTCAGCTTCGACTTCTTTTGCCTTTACAGCATCAGCTACTTTTCCAGACCTTAAGGTAATAGCCTTGACTTGCTCTTTAGCTTCCTTCCTGCCTGGTACTTCCGTGTCACTGGGAAGAGTGCCAGGTTGACGATTGAGCACTGCATTGGCTAATTGACCGATTTGATTTTCCAAGGTCTTGATAGAAACCGCCTGACTCTTGCACAACAGCTTAAGTTCCTCAAAATCAGCACTAGTAGGTGCAACTGCACTTCCCTGTTGAGGATATGATTGTCTTGTAGCATACTGCTGTGGTTGCTGGAATTCAGGTGGGTTAAACTGTTTACTCACTCCTTGCTAATATGGTGGCTGAATAGCATTCTGATTATTTCCCCAGCTGAAATTTGGATGATTTCTGTTGTTAGGATGATAGGTCGCTGGCACAGGCTGCTGTTGTCGCTGATAATTATTCACATACTGAACAGATTCGTTGACAAGAGAACACTGATCCGTAGCATGAGAACCTGCACAAAGCTCACAAACCATAGCTATTTGATTAACTCCATACATAGCCAAAGAATCAACCTTCATTGATAGCGCTTGGAGCTGGGCTGCAATAGCGGTGGCTGCATCAACTTCCAGAATACCTGCTACCTTGCTGACGTCATCCTCTGAGTTGGGTTTTGATGCTCGTTTGCAGCCATTGTCTCTATAAGATTATATGCCTCAGTATAGCTTTTAGCCCATAAGGCTCCTCCAGCTGCTGCATCGAGCATGGGCCGAGATTGGGCCCTCAAACCATTATAAAAACCAGTGATTACCATCCAATCTGGCATTCCATGATGTGGACATTTTCTCAACATTTCCTTGTAGCGTTCCCAAGCCTCGCACATAGATTCTGTAGGTTGCTGCGCAAACTGAGTAAGAGCACTCCTCATAGGAGCAGTCTTTGCCATTGAATAAAACTTCACCAGAAACTTTTGCGCAAGATCTTGCCACGTAGTGATGGACCCAGCTGGTTCAGAATGTAACCAGTCTTTAGCCTTATCCCTCAGTGAGAATGGGAAAAGCCTCAACTTGATAGCCTCATCAGTCATGCCATTATACTTAAAAGTGCTGCAGATCTCGACAAAATTCCTTATGTGCATGTTGGGGTCTTCAGTTGCCGCTCCTCCAAAAGAAACAGAATTCTGCACCATCTGAATAGTGCCTGGCTTGATTTCAAAGGTGTTAGCTTGAATAGCCGGATGAAGGATGCTTGACTGAATGTCATCAATTTTAGGCCGAGAAAAATCCATAAGAGCTGGATCAGCTTGAACAATACGATCTTCCATGTTTACTGGTTCTTTCTGCTCAGTTCCTGAATCCGAATCCTCAAAATCTAACTTCTCCGGAGTATCAAGAACTTCGTCTTTCTCCTCAGCTGTATCTAAGGTCCTCTTGTGAGCACGAGAACGAGTTTGCATAAACGCTTGCTAAAGTACCTGAAACACAACCGAAAAGAGTAATTAACTACTACGTCCTAATCACTGAGTCCTAATGACCAATGATGGTAAGTACATAAACTAAACAAATACGCCGAGTCCCCGGCAGCGGCGCCAAAAACTTGTTAGGGCGAAAACATGCACTAATATTCACGCAAGTATACGCGTTCGCAAGTAATATAGAATACTTTCTAGTTCGTTCCCTCAGAGACTCAGACTAAGTTATTGTCTAATTAAACTCACTCACCAATGTATGATTACTTCTCAATGTTAAGATAATAACACTTAAAATTGTTGATTAAATATTAACTATAATTAACTACTTAATTAACCACTTAACTAACACTTCAATTTATCAATAATAAAACACTCATGAGATCACAACTTCATTATTACTTCCTTCTATAGCCATTGTTATTACCTTTAGCATGTGACAGTGATGACATTAATCGAATAACACGAAACTGATAAAAGCCAACTTTCATTGTACTAATACCATTCTACCAAACATCCACAATTAAGATAGAAGTTGAATAGTCATCAATTATGTTGAGTTCCTATATGTCTATAGAAATTGACAACACAACGATTTAAACACAAGTTATCCCTTTTGATTACATAGGGCAAATAAAACTGTTAGAATTACCCACTAATCATGCACAACGTACATGAACCTATGCTAGCATGGCAAGTTCTAAATCTCAAGATCCACCGTCGCTTCACAAGAGATTAACACCCTATCTTATATGTTCGCGACGCACATAAGACGAATACACACAACCAATACTAGATATCATGCAATCATCACACACTAAAGTATTAAACAATTAACTAAATAATTCCATAATAAATCCGTTGCAACCCCATGATCACGATTAGCCCATAATAGAACTTATCGCCATCATGGGTTCATATGAAATCATGATAAATAACACAAGAAAATAATAACTAAACTAATTATATTAAAATAGAGTACGTCACAAGAGTAAATAAGTTAAAGCAAGAAAACTAGCATCCAACGTTACAACGAAACAAAAATCACAAGAATATATGCTTCCTCCTTCGTTGCGGTGTGCTAAATCGGTCTTCTTCCTTATCTCCTTCGCTTCTTGCGCAAAACACAATCTAAAACACAATCTCCCTCTTATTCTCTATGAAAACGTCTCAAATCTACTTATATAATAGTCCCATAAAACTCATATTACATAGAAGTTGGAAGCCAAACAGAAGTAGAAGTCTAAAATAATTCAGCTTTTTCCCCGACCCTGCGCGGCCGCTCAGCATTTCTGCGCGGGCGCGCAAGGCTGCTGCGCGGCCGCTCATCATTGCTGCGCGGGCGCGCAGGACCCTACTGGAAAAATTCCAGGTTTGCTCCGTTTCTTCGCCGTAATCTACCCGTTCTTTTCCTCTCTCAATGGTGAACACATGCCAAGGCTTATTCTTGATGATTCCTCCTCCGAAATGCAACTAATACCCTAAAATGCATAAACACTAGAAAAACGCATCAAATACACAAAATACTTGATTTCAAGACACCAATTTAAGCCATTTTAAGACGTTCTAAGTGGTATAAAATGCCACTTATCAATAATCCGTAAAGATCGGTACATACTATGCTTGCTTCATTATGAAGGATGTCTGTTCTCATAGACATTTGTGTGGTGACACTATAGCTAGTATGTAGGTGCTTATTATAGAATAAGTTCACTGAACATGACTCGCACAACTGAACAACTGATGGAGTTCACTCACGTGTCAGCGGTTGTTCGCAGAGTGATAGTTGTACAAGTATCCTTAGACTTGAGGTCATCATAGTAATCTTGTGTACACTGAACTATGCTTTGGTTTAGTTCTTAGTCTCCAGGGACAATTATTAGGGCTCTTCTGGGTATAGGAATTTGTACACGAAGATAGTGTATGATCAATAAAGGATCTACCCATTCCAGTGAAGGAAGCGAATGTTCAAGGCTGATCCACTTATGCTAGTTCAGGAATCTCTGGCCAGAGTGAATGAAATTAGAAAGGAGTTTCTAATTTGCATAGAACTACGCATAGTAAATGGTAAGCAAGTGATTGAATTAGATAGGCTTGACACGAGATCCATGCCTTGTATTTAATCGGAACATTGTAGGGTAGAAGGAGTTTATTGTACGGTAACTATTCACTGAATAGGTTCTTGGTATTCTAAGCAGTGAATTCATATTATCCGGATAGTCGCGATATGCTGAGAAGTATCCCTCACGATGTAAAATAAATGTGATTAATTAATTAATCATATTTAATAAATTAGAGAATTTATATAAATAATGATAAAATAGTTTTATTATTATTTATTTCTACTACCGGCTTAATATTGAACCTACAGGGTCACACCATAAAAAGAGAATGATTTAAGGGTGGAGGAATTAATTAATAATGGCTAAATAATTATTTATTTGTCAAATAAATAATTAATTGGCAAATTTAATAATTGATTAAATGAGATTTAATTGATTATAAATTAATTAAGAAAAGTTCTTAATATTATTAATTAAAGGATTTAATTTTTGGAAATTAAATCAAGAGAGAGAATTATTTCTAAAGTGTTTAGAAAAAGGATTAATGATTAAAAAGTGTTTTAATTATTAATGAGAATAATAAATGGGATAATAATAATAATATTTATGGGAAAATTTCAGCTGAAAATTTTGCCTATAAATACACTATTATAGACCCTAATTTTATTCTAACCCGAAAACCCAAAAAGTTTGGAAAACCCAATTCTCTCCACCTTCTTCCTCCTCCTTAACATCGTTTTCTTGGTGGATACCGGTGGAGTGCTTCACACTTGAGGAGCAACTTCTAAGGATCTCTGATCGTTGTCTCCGAATTATTTTAAAAGGTTAGATTCGATCCCTCGAATTTTTATTCACGATTTATATGCTTTTATTTGGATTTTATATGTGTAAAAGTATTTTGCCATGCCCCCGCTGCGTTAAAAATCCAACATTGGTATCAGAGCATAGGTTGTATACATATAGATCTGTGGTAAAAATTTCAGAATTTTATGTGCTTGTATGAATTAATTATGATTTTTACAAGTTATATCATGGATTAATTTTGTCTGATGAGAAATCATTTCTCAGAATAATTTTGAATATTGATCTGGGTTCTACAAGTGTTGTAGATCGTCTGGGTATTTTTTTCATAATTTTATGATGTATAGATTTTTTATTATGAATTTTTGAAGTTGTTGCAATTAAATTCGTAATTAAATAATCATATATATATATATATAAATTGTAAGTATATATATTAGTGCATATGTCTGCTGTATATATGTCTGCTGTATTACTGGCACGGAGAAAGAAGACAGATGATGTCAGGCGCGCAAACCGAGAAAGAGAACGTCTGTCAGGCGGCGGAAGAAATAAAAAAAAAATAGGGGTGTCACGCATTCCGGGAATGCGTTACACACCTGTGGCGCATTCACGGAATGCGTTACACCCTTTAATGGCTTAAAAGGGGTGTAACGCATCACTGGAATACGTTACAGGGCTTGTAACGCGTTCCTGTAATGCGTTACAGCCCGTCTATTGATTTTAAAATTGATTTTCTGGGAGTTTCGTAACTCCGTTTTAGGCGTGCAATATACCGTTGGATTCGTTTTTTCGAGACGGATCTAATGGAGTGATCAATTTTAGTTTATATATAAGTTTTGAACTGTTTATATTCCATGAAGTGTTTTAAAGATGTTTTTGATCGTTTGAATTGATTTTAAATGCTTCATGTGATACATAGAGATGTATAATGCTTAGATTAATGTGCTAGATGATGTAACATGCCTACCTTGATATTTATTCATGTTGATATATGTGATATATGCTTAGTTTATCATGCGATGATAGATTTAGGTGAACTTAAATAAACATAAGGCGTTTGTTAGACAACCTAGTATAGTGAAATTGTTTCATAACCTTAATAATAATATTATGAATACAATCATGAGATTCTTGTGTTTATGAAACACGTAATTGAATATGAATTTTCGATATGAGAGAAAGGATGATTCTATCAACAACAGATTTTTATCTGTAAGAAAGGGTTATTAAGTGACGCCTCTTGACAATGCTCCACCCGATCTGGGAATCATATGATTATTGATTATTGATTTGAAATATTTAATTTAAAAGGAAGAATTTCTTTATAATATGATTATGATTGTAACGTAATATAATCCCTCTAAAATTAAATAATATCAAGTAGTAATTGGCCAATGATACAACGGGCTTGTGTCGGTCATAGCCTTCCAACATGGTAGAAAGTAGTTCTTATTTTTGAATCATTATCGTTTCGTGCCACAGCTGAGGGCTTTGATTTCGAAATAAGAAATACTTGTCTATTACATAGAGATGTGTATGTTAGATATATTTGATAATGTCATGGCTAATATGTTTTATGTTTAGATTTCAGATCTTATTTGAACAGGACAAATCAGTACTTAACTGATCAGTACTTATACTGGACATCAGGACTTAAGAGGTATCAGTACTTATGTTATCAGGAGATAAACATCAGGAGATAGATATCAGAACTTAAGTGCTGAAGGACGATCAGATAAGGACAGCAGCTGATTAAAGTTAAGAAGATCAAGATAAACATAAGAAGAGATATGCATGAAGAAGGAATTCCATAAAGAATGGAATACTTGGAAGAAAAGATATCTGATTGATATATATTAGGAAGCAGAATTATATTCCATATCAATTAGCGATTATCTTGTAACTGTGTAATATATAAACACAGACATAGGGTTTACACTATAAGTGTTATTATAATCGAGAATATTATTATCTTAACCCTAGCAGCTCTCGTGATATTTTGTTCATCACTGAGAGATAACAGTTCCAGATTGTAGCAGAGTTTATTGTTTCAATAAAGTTTGTTTTCTGTTATTTAAGTTCTTGAAGTTCGATTTGATTGTAACAAACACTGTATTCAAACCCTCTACAGTGATAGTGTGACCTAACAAGTGGTATCAGAGCATTCTGTAAACACACATACAGTTAAAGATCCAAACACAATCATGTCTGACACAGAAACTCCAACTAAGCCTACCAAAACTGAGGAATCATCAAAGACATCAATTCAGAGTCGATATGAGACTATTAGAGTTCCCATATTGAGACCATCTGAATATCCCATATGGAAGGTAAGGATGACCATGTTTCTGGAAGCAACAGATCCAGAATATCTTGATAGAATCAAGGAAGGGCCTCACAAACCTACCAAGCTCGCTGTTGTAGTTGCAGGTGAAGCAGTAATGACTGTACCAAAGGAAAAGAGTGATTACACTGCTGAAGATATAGCATCTATTGCTAAGGATGCCAAGGTACGACACTTACTGCATAGTGCCATTGATAATGTAATGTCAAACAGGGTAATAAACTGCAAGACTGCCAAGGAGATATGGGATGCACTGGAGACAAGGTGTCAAGGAACTGAAACAGTTAAGAAAAACAGGAAGACAATACTCACTCAAGAGTATGAACATTTTGACTCAAAATCTAATGAGTCATTGAATGATTTATATGATAGATTTGTCAAACTTTTGAATGATTTGTCATTGGTTGATAAAGAGTATGATCTTGAAGATACCAACCTAAAATTCCTGTTAGCTCTTCCTGAATGCTGGGATTTGAAGGCAACAACAATAAGAGACAACTACAATCTTGATGAAACAACTCTTGATGAAATCTATGGAATGCTCAAGACTCATGAACTTGAGATGGAACAAAGAAGCAAGAGGAAAGGAGGAAAGTCAAGGACAGTTGCTCTCAAGGCTGAAGAGGAATCCCCCAAAGCACCTTCCTCAAAGAAAGACAAGGGTAAAGCTCTTTTCATAAAGTCTGATACTGAGTCATCAAGTTCTGAGAGTGATGATGACTCAGATTCTGAAAGCTTGCCTGAGACTGATGCTGATGAGGAGATGATGAAGCTGTGTGCTCTTATGGTGAAAGGAATCACAAAGATTGCATACAGGAAGTTCAGAAAGGGAAAGAAGTTTTCCAGGAAAGGCATAAGTTCTGATAAGAAGAATTTCAGAAGATCTGAAGGAAGAGGAGGAAAGTCTGACAGAGGAGATTACACCAATGTTAAATGTTATAATTGTGGTGAGAAAGGCCACATATCTCCTGATTGCAAGAAGACCAAGAGTGACAAAGGCAAAGCTCTTGTCACAAAGCAGAAAAGCTGGACAGACACCTCAGACTCTGAAAGTGAGGAGAACAATGCATTGATGGCAAATGCTGATAAATCAAGTTCTGAGAGCAGTTCTGAAGCTGCTGAAACAAAGGTACCTCAGACTACTTATGCTTTTCATACTGATGATATTAATGAGTTGAGAAGATATCTTAAAACCATGTTTGTTAGTTATAGAGATCAAACTTTAACATGTGAAAGATTAACTTCTGAAAATCTTGCTTTTAGGAAAAGAAATGATTTCTTAGAAAAAGAGTTAGTCATGTTCCATCAAACTCAGAAGGATAGAGATGATGCTTTTTATGTTAGGGATGAAGTGCTAAAAATGAATGAATCTCTAAAAACTGAGTTAGAAAAGGAGAGAGAGATTATTAGGACTTGGACTAACTCTGGCAAAACAACTCAAAATTTGCTGAGCAGTGGAAACTGGAAAGAGGGCTTAGGTTATGGAGAAAATAAAAATGAAAAAGGAACTGTAGAAATTAAGCCTGTTGATAAGCAAAAGCCGAAGTTAAAACCTGTTAAGTTTGTAACTGAAACATCTGAAAATGAGAAATCAGAAGTTAAAAAGGAATTAGCTTCTGACAAACTAAAACAGGAAAAGACAGCTGAAGTTAACATAGGCTTAATGACAAAGAAGCAGCTTAAGCATAAGCTGAAAGATGTTAAGAATGCAAACAAGGTAAAATCACCTAGGAAAAACAGGAATGGAAAGGAAGGTGTGAATAAAAGAAATAACTATAAATCTGTTCCTGATGCTCCTAGGAAAGCATGTCATAACTGTGGAAGTTCTAACCATCTGGCTTCTTTTTGCAGGAAGAATAAGAATATTAACTCCTTATCTTCAAAATCAGGAGTTAAGAGTCAATCTGTTAGATACAAACCACAAAATCCTTGTTTTCATTGTGGTAGTTTATGGCATTCCATTTATACTTGTAAGGAATATCATAGTTTGTACTATGATTATTATCAAATAAAACCTTCTTTAAAGAAAGTTTCTGTTGTTCCTTCTAGTGTAAGTTCTGATTCAAAGTCTGGTAGTATAAGTTCTGATAAGAAAACTGTTAACATAAAATCTGATGCTAAATCCACTGTAAATGTTAACAAACCTAAAAAGGCCAAAGGATCCAAGCAAGTCTGGGTCCTTAAAACTAATAATTAGTGGTCTTTTTGATTGCAGGGCAACAGGAAAAATATTTTAGTTATGGACAGTGGATGTTCAGGACATATGACTGGAAATAAGGCCCTGCTATCAGACTTTGTGGAGAAAGCTGGCCCAAGTGTTTCTTATGGAGATGGCAACATTGGAAAAACCTTGGGATATGGCAATATCAATCTTGGGAATGTCATCATTAAAGATGTAGCTCTGATATCAGGACTTAAACACAACTTACTGAGTATAAGTCAAATCAGTGACAGAGGTTATCATGTTGATTTCTTTGCAGAACATTGTGAAATAGTTAGTAAATCGAAAGGAAAAGTTGTTCTGAAGGGATTCAGGCGTGGTAACATTTATGAAGCTAAGCTTTCAACAAGTTCTGATGGTTCTGCAATCTGTTTGATAAGTAGAGCCTCAATTGAAGAAAGCTGGAATTGGCACAAGAAACTCTCTCATTTAAACTTCAACAAGATAAATGAACTGATCAAGAAAGATCTTGTGAGAGGACTGCCAAAATCAGTGTTTGCTCCTGATGGTCTTTGTGACTCATGTCAGAAGGCCAAACAAAGAAAATCTTCATTCAAGAGCAAGACTGAATCATCAATTCTTGAGCCTTATTATCAACTTCATGTTGATCTATTTGGTCCAGTGAATGTCATGTCTATTGCAAAGAAGAAATATGCGTTGGTCATAGTAGATGAGTTCACCAGATACACATGGGTGTATTTCTTGCACACAAAAAGTGAAACTGCATCTATCCTGATTGATCATGTCAAACATCTGGATAAATTGATCAAAGATTCTGTGAAAATTTTGAGGAGTGATAATGGCACTGAATTCAAGAATCTGATAATGGAAGAGTTCTGCAAAAATCATGGAATAAAGCAAGAATTTTCTGCTCCTGGAACTCCACAGCAAAATGGAGTTGTTGAAAGGAAGAATAGAACTCTCATTGAAGCTGCACGAACAATGCTTGAAGAAGCAAAGCTTCCAACCTATTTCTGGGCTGAAGCTGTGCAGACTGCTTGTTTTACTCAAAATGCAACACTCATTAACAAGCAGGGAAAAACACCATATGAGATGGTGAAGAACAAGAAGCCAAATCTGAAATACTTTCATGTATTTGGATGTAAGTGTTTTGTTCTCAAGACTCATCCTGAACAGCTATCCAAGTTTGATCTAAAAGCTGATGAGGGAATCTTTGTTGGATATCCACTTTCCACAAAAGCCTTCAGAGTCTATAATTTGAGAACAAAAGTGGTCATGGAATCTATCAATGTCTCTTTTGATGACAAGAAGATCACTGGACTTGAAGATTGCATTGATCATGATCAGCTGAGATTTGAAAATGAAGATTCATAATCTAATACCTTAAGTCCTGACAGTCTAAGTCCTGATACTGTAAACTCTGATGGATTAAACTCTGATGTTATTGAAACTGTGGTGACTACGTCAAAGGAAGATGCACCAATGCAGGGGGAGCATACTCAAGATATTATCACATCTCAAGAAGCATCAGAACACACAACTGGCTCTTCAAGTTCTGATTCGTCAAGTTCTGATAAGCCAAGTACTGACAGTGCTGAAAATCTAAATGCTGAAGGATCCAACTCAGAGAGCATAGTTTCAGGGGGAGCATCAGAAAATGAAAACGAAGACAGCATGAATCATGAGGGAGCATCCAGTTCTAGAGAAAACCTTCCATCTGCAAGGAAGTGGACAAAATCACATACACCTGATTTGATAATTGGAAATCCTGATGCAGGTGTCAGAACTAGAACAGGTACTTCAAATGAATGTCTTTACAATTCTTTTCTCTCTCAGTCTGAGCCAAAGAAAGTGGAAGAAGCTCTTCAAGATGCTGATTGGGTGCAAGCAATGCAGGAAGAGTTGAATGAATTTGAAAGAAACAAAGTCTGGACCTTAGTGCCAAGACCTAAGAATAGATCTGTTGTTGGTACAAAATGGGTATTCAGAAATAAAACTGATAGTGATGGCATAATTACAAGGAACAAGGCAAGACTGGTTGCAAAAGGATATTCTCAACAGGAAGGAATTGACTATGATGAAACATTTGCACCAGTTGCTAGGTTAGAAGCCATAAGGATATTTATGGCTTATGCTGCTCACAAAAAGTTTACTGTCTTTCAAATGGATGTGAAAAGTGCTTTTCTCAATGGAGAATTGGAGGAGGAAGTATATGTTGAACAACCTCCAGGCTTTGTAGATTTTAAACATTCAGATTATGTCTACAGGCTTGATAAAGCACTTTATGGACTTAAGCAAGCTCCTAGAGCATGGTATGAGACTTTAGCTCAGTTTCTTCTGGAAAGTGGATTTAACAGAGGAACTATTGACAAAACACTGTTCTATCTCAACCATGGCAAGGACTTACTTTTGGTCCAGATTTATGTTGATGATATCATTTTTGGGTCTCCAAATGACAAACTTTGCAACAAGTTTGCCAAACTAATGCAGTCAAGATATCAGATGAGTATGATGGGAGAACTTAGTTATTTTCTGGGCCTTCAAGTCAAGCAGAGTGAAGAAGGCACTTTTATTTGTCAATCTAAGTACACCAGAAACTTGCTGAAGAAATTTGGAATGCAAGACTGTTCCAATGCATCCACTCCCATGGCCACTGCAACAAAACTGGATAAGGATACTGGTAATTCAGTAGATATTACTGATTACAGAGGTATGATTGGCTCACTTCTCTATCTAACTGCTAGTAGACCAGATATCATGTTTGCTACCTGTCTTTGTGCAAGATTTCAAGCAGATCCAAGAGAACCTCACTTAACAGCTGTAAAAAGAATCTTTAAGTATCTTAAAGGAACAGCTGATCTAGGATTATGGTATCCTAGAGAATCAGATTTTAAATTAATAGGTTACTCAGATGCAGATTTTGCAGGTTGCAAAATTGACAGGAAAAGCACAAGTGGAAGCTGCCAATTTCTTGGAGGCAGATTGGTTTCTTGGTATAGCAAGAAACAAAAGTCAATTTCCACATCAACTGCAGAAGCAGAGTATATTGCTGCAGGAAGCTGCCGTGCACAGATTCTTTGGATGAAGAATCAGTTACTGGATTATGGGTTAACATATTTCCAAATCCCTATTTACTGTGATAATCAAAGTGCTATTGCTATGACAGGTAATCCAGTTCAACACTCTATGACAAAGCACATCAGCATCAGGTACCATTTCATCAGGGAACATGTGGATGAAGGTACAGTGGAATTGCATTTTGTTCCCACAGATCAACAAGTAGCAGATATCTTCACAAAACCACTGTGTGAAGCTACCTTTACAAGATTGGTAAATGAACTTGGAATGATTTCAGGTTCTTTCTCTAAATCTGCTTAAACTTGTTCTATGTTATCAGACTTTATGATCAGTATTTACAGAATTAATCTCTTTGTGTATTCAGTGCTTAATTGATAAATGTTTTTAAGTACTGACTGTTGTCTGATATATATCTCTTAACTCTAATAAGTGATATATCTGTTTAAGTAATCATTCAATCCTATGAGGATAATTGTGCTAGATACTGACCTACTAGTCTTCAATAAACAAATGATCCCATGAAAGAAGTAATTATTTCTGTGGAAATCTAATGACACAAGCAAATTCTGATACTTGAGCTTAGTTTAGTTTACTTTATTCATCTTATTACTAAGTCCCAAATTAGAATAATGCTACTCATCTGTTTAAGTTCTGATTCTAGTAAAACTGCTGAATGTACTAAGTGCTGATAAACCTCACTTATCAAAAGAAGAAGAAAAAGGATCAAAGAATAATATCAGGTACTCCTTTGAGATCTAGAGTAAAAATGTGAATGGGACGACCCAAGTGCATAGCTGGTATTAAGTAAATATGCATTAGAAAAGCAAAATATTTTCTTGGTGACTTTTCACACTCTATGATTACTGGAGAAATACTCTGATATTAGCATAAATTCTGATAAGCAGTCGTAACTCACTTACACTGAGAAGCCACTGTAAAATAGAATTTAAAAAGATGCATAAAATTAGCACAAAAAAAAAACAGTTGAGGTGGACTCATGCATGAACTCATTTATCAGTAGGTTTCAGGATAATGACAGCTCTTTAGCAAAATTTTAATTATGACTTATTTCTAAGATGTACTGAAGTAAATCATACTTTACTCTTTATTAGTTATTTAGCTTAATGAACACACAAATCACTCCATATGAATGATGAAATTTTTGTGGTGGTCTATGTTCTTTTAGACAAACAGTCACTCTGTCACCTTGCACAAATTCTGAGGACACGTTCTAGTTATATGTTCTGATGATTAAGTTCTGACGACTATAACTCAGAACTTGTATGAAAACTTACTAAGATAGATATTCCTTGTTCGAGTTAAGACATTATGTTCTGATGACTGTTAAGTTCTGGTATAGGTCTAAGTTCTGATTTTTCAGTCTAACCCTTTACTTGACTTATCTGTGAGTAAAATTTGGTACCAGTCTCAGATTACTTTAGAATATGTTGAAGTGGAAGATTAATAGTCTATAGTTAGGACTAATGGCACTCGTCCTTGAACAGTTCACTCTTGTTACATGTGCACATTCCTTTTCCAATGACTGTTATTCTTTTTCAAGTCTAGGGAGACGAGGTAGACTTAACTCTATCTGTCAGCATTAAATATCTTCGCGTCTCCTGGCATTCTCTTGCCTATATAAACAGTCACTTCACATTACCCTTTCCATCCATTTTTCTCATAATCTTAACTTCATATTTTTTTTCAAAAACATCATGGTCCGATTCAACATGTTTTTGAATTACCAAAATTTTCATATGGAGCTAAGCTGCGCCGACTGGCAGCAGGAGTGGCATGTAACTGCCATTCCTGAAGAGATATGGGGCTCTGTCCCACAGGCGGTACTGAACCGACTTCTGTTCTTCGAGATGGACTACCAGCTTCATCTTGATCGATTGGAGGAGGAAAGGCGGGAAGCTATCCGTCAGCAAGAGCGAATCATTCGACTCACTATCTTGTTTGTCGAAGATAGGAAGAGGAAGATGACTTAATCTCGTCTTCTTCCTGTTCTTCTTCATCCTCAGCTTTGTCAGGCTTCTTAGCTAGGACTAAAGCTGTTGCTGTTAGATTTAGAAGCTTAGGACAAGATTGTAAACATTCTGATGTAATTTCAATTTCATCAATGTATTATTTTGATATATTAATGGAATTTGTTTTTGTCTTATGATCTTATCTCTGAGAAATTTTGATACGCATTAATAAATCCTGATAAATATTCTGATGATCGTCTAAATTGTGTCTGACTTTAAGTTCTGATAATGTTTTATCAGTACTTACTTAACTGATTGATATTACTCATTCTCACACACAGTTTTTTTTCTCAGAATATTGATATTGCAGAATAAAATATTTGAATTAGTGGAACGGTTTCAATTTTAAATTAAACTGATTCACCTTGATTAATGGAATCTAGGTAAGTGGAACGGTTTTTCCTTGAAAAACTGCAAGTGGGTGGTAATTATTCCTTATTTACCGTGCCCATTACTTTTTGCCTTATCTATGTATAACAGTTGTCAAGGTATTTACCACTACTTTTAAATGCATGTCTGCCATGTGTCCTCAACGGTTACTTTTTGTGTATAAGTAAATGAGAGCAAAGATTGTCAAATCTTTTATTTACCTTTATATTTTATCTCTCTCTTTACTTTTCAACTCTCTCATCTACTGACGATTTTCTTTTAAGAGGCATTTTCTCAAACACATTACAGGTTACCGATTTCTTTTCAAACATAATGGCACCCAAGGACATTCTCTTTGATGGAGCAAAGTTTGTTCCTAATAACTTCTCTGCGATACTCAACACTACAGAGGCACCCTCTGAACTTCATTTCATTCAGGACTTTCTCACTAGTTCTGATATTGGGTTTGCTCTAACTGAGCCTACATCCATTTCTGGAGTTCAAGTACTGGAGTTTTGGAGGAGTGGAGTATATGACAATGGTGGTGCTCAAGGGTCCCCAAGTATAATATTTTCATCAGGGGAAGATGAGTATGTTGTGACTTTGTCTACAGTTAGACAGGCATTACAGCTACCTGAGGACTGTGTTTATTCTACTGTTGATGACTCAGTTCTTCAAAACATGATGGTTAGTCTGGGATATGAAGGAACATTGACCAAGCTTGGACAGTTGAAGAGATCTTTCATAAGGAGGGAATGGAGTTTCTTCTTTGATTGCATTACCAAAGCTTTCGCCAACAAATGTTCAAATTTTGATGCAATTCCCATATTCAGCCAACAAATCGGGTATGCACTTCTAAATCACACTGATTTTGATTATGCACGAGCAGTCTTAGGTTTTATTGGGGATAGGATGACAGAAGATCGCAATACTGTATATTTTGCAAGATTTTGTCAGCTTATTTATAGTTTTTGTTGTAATCAGCCCCAAAATTTTGGTGATCTAATTCCATCTTTCAGAATAGCTAAGAGAGCTTTTACTGATTTATTATCTTCTGATAATAAAAAGGCTGTGTTAAGACCCCTCTTAATACTTTTATCTGTCAAACAAGCCTTAATCACCTATGATCCTGTGAAGTACACTGCACTTTATCCTGATGTTCAAACATCAGAACATGGTTCATCAGCACCTACCACCTCTACTCAGCCACCTCAAACCTCTCAACCATCTCTCAGAACATATCTCAAGTCCTATGTGAAGCCTCCATCTTCTAAGTCAAAGAAAACAAAGACTGTTTCTCAAACACCTCAGAAGAAGAGGAGGATTACTTTGAGAGATGAATCAGATTCTGAGGAACAGATTCTTTCTTCAGAACCTGTGGTAAATGAAGCTGAGAAAGCAACTTCTCAGAAGGATTCTGATATTAGGGGTTCTAAGCTTCTCAAAAGGCTTAGACGAATGACTGTTCCTGAAACTCCAAAAGAATCCAAATCAAACAAGAAATACAAGAAACAGAGGGCACAAAGGCCAGTTTCAGCTGATGAGGAGGAAGCAGCTAAGGAAGGGGATCAGGAATCTCTGATCTCACAAAAAAAAGAATTTGATCCAGTTACTTCTTCTCCATCCACTCCATCTCAGGAAACAGTATCTGACAAGGCTAATTCCCCTTCTGTGTCTCTTGGTAATCAAGGCACAAGTGCTGATAATGCTGATCAGCACTTAGGTGTGCCTGGAGTAATTCTCTTAGAAGCTCCAACAGCAACAAATCTTTTGCCAACACCTGTTACTGATGCTATTCAAACTCAGGAATTATCTAAGTCACCTTCTCTGCATCTAGACACTGATGATCAGACTTTAGGTGAGCATCAGGATATGGCTGTTGATCAGAACTTAGCATCAGATCAGCAATTAGAGGATGCTGAAGTTTCCATTGCTACTCACACTGCTATTATATCAGATGATACTGATTCTATAAGTTCTGATGCTGCACATGCTGGAGATACTGGTGATGCTGCTCCAACTGCAGATACTGATGCAGCAGGTCCTTCAGGACATATTCCTCTTTCTAAGTCTGAACAAGTAAAGAAGTTTGTTACAGAGGAACCACCAGTGCCTTGGAGTGAAACTTCTGCAGGTCAGGAGTGGACTAAGGAATGGAACTCAGTTTCATGTATTCCATCTGCGTTACATCTTACTGAGCACTTGACTAAAGCTGATGAAATGTTAAATTCTGATGATTTCAAAACCCAGCTTCGTGTCACTGCATTGAGTACTAAACATCTCCAAGGTCTTCATTCAACCACTCATGCAGACATACACCAGATTCAGGAGAACTTAATCAAGCAGGAACAAGTTTGGAAACTTGATAAGAAAAAGTTCTTTCAACCTTCTATTGACAGGATTGCTTATATTGAGAAGACTCAAGATCGTCAACAAGCACAGATTGATCAAATTCTGCAAAATCAAGCTTCTCAGCAATCACAATTGACTGAAATCCAATCTTCAGTGGAATTGCTTATCTCTCTTCTACTTCCTGCTGATGCCAAAAAGGGGGAGAAAGTAATTAAGTCCAAATGCAAGGATGACAAGACACTGCAAGGAAAGGATGATGAAAAAGATGACCAAGGAAACTCTGGAATGGGTGGAGGTCATAGTCAAGGCAAAATATTCTCATCAAGAAATGCTGAAATTGCAAGTCACAGGATAAGTTCTGATACTGGGAAGAAATTAAGTTCTGATACTGGTAAAAGAATAAATTCTGATGAACTTCTAGATCTTGATGAAGAAATGTCAAGACAGTTATTTCTTCAAGAAAATCCAGGAATGGACTTGGAAAGTTTAAAGGAAGAAGAAGCTAGACTTAAATCAAAGAAAGCCACATCTAAATCTGAAGCTTCTGGTAAAAAGTCATTTCCAAAACTGAAAGGTATTGTGATTAAAGAAAAGGCACAAACTGAAGCAACATTTGCTAAATCACAACCAAGGATAGATCCAAGATCCAAGGGTAAAGAAAAGGTTGGTGAACCTGTTAAAGTTTATGTACCTCCTGAAGATGAAGAAATTACTGATGACAAAGATAATCTTGCTCTGACTTCAAGAAAAGTTCTTAAAACAACCTCTGACATGGCTCAAGTTGTTCAGAGTCAAGAAATTAAAAGTTCTGATATTCAAAAGAAGCAAGTAACCTCTGACACAGCTCAAGTTAACTTGATATCAGAAGGAAGATCAAAAACACTCCTACCAGGATTCACTAAAGCAAAACAAACTCAACCTTTGAAGACTACTGCAAGTCGTTTTGAAGCTAGAGTAGTTACTGGAAAGGAAGCAAGAGATAAAACTGGATTGGGAAGTGCTGATGAAAGAAGAGTACACAACACTACCAATGATCCAACTTCCTTGAGTGAACCAGGTATTGGAGCAACTCCTGAAAGATTGAATCAACTGGAATCTGTACAAATGGTTTACCATACCTACTTGAAGGAACACATCTTGTTGTATTTCATGACAGATGGTAGGGTATATCATATAAGACAAAATGCCATTCCATTGAAGTATTTTGAAGAATTGGAGCATGTATTATTCTTACTTCAAGTGGATGACATATTGACAGGGACTGCTGCAAACTATTTGAAAGAACAGATTCAGAGACAGAAAAGACTTTATTCTGTTAAGTCTGACAGCATATATGTTCCAAAGTACAGAAATCACAATGGTGATATTGTTGATATGAAGCCTAATACTGCACAGATCAGGACATATCTTGGTATTAAGGGGCTTGAGTTTAATCTAGAGTCTGACAAAGCCTATGTCATAAGACTAGATCAGGAGTTGAGAAAAGCAAAGATTAATGATCTCAGAGCTGCAATATTTCAAACTGGTGAAGATACTGCAGAGCTTAAAGATGTCAAACGGAGAATGATTGATGAACTTAGATATGCTGAGAAATGTTTGTTGAAGAATTATCTCAGAACAACTCCTGACGTCAGAGAGATCAGAAAATGATGAAGCCAAGTCGAAGATCTACAACTGCTTAAATTCTGATGTGTATACAGACTAAAGTTGTTATCAGAAGTTGAATTGGTAAAAGCTTTAAGGACTGTAAGTTGTAGTTATCTTGTCTAATTCTCATGCATTTGTACTTAATGTTTTTGACATCATCAAATATCTGTTAAACTTGTATATTTTGCTAATTTACAAGTTGGGGGAGATTGTTAGATATATTTGATAATGTCATGGCTAATATGTTTTATGTTTAGATTTCAGATCTTATTTGAACAGGACAAATCAGTACTTAACTGATCAGTACTTATACTGGACATCAGGACTTAAGAGGTATCAGTACTTATGTTATCAGGAGATAAACATCAGGAGATAGATATCAGAACTTAAGTGCTGAAGGACGATCAGATAAGGACAGCAGCTGATTAAAGTTAAGAAGATCAAGATAAACATAAGAAGAGATATGCATGAAGAAGGAATTCCATAAAGAATGGAATACTTGGAAGAAAAGATATCTGATTGATATATATTAGGAAGCAGAATTATATTCCATATCAATTAGCGATTATCTTGTAACTATGTAATATATAAACACAGACATAGGGTTTACACTATAAGTGTTATTATAATCGAGAATATTATTAACTTAACCCTAGCAGCTCTCGTGATATTTTGTTCATCACTGAGAGATAACAGTTCCAGATTGTAACAGAGTTTATTGTTTCAATAAAGTTTGTTTTCCGTTATTTAAGTTCTTGAAGTTCGATTTGATTGTAACAAACACTGTATTCACCCCCTCTACAGTGATAGTGTGACCTAACAGTGTACATTGAATAAGAATCTAAAGGTCGTTACGTGCCACAGCCGTGGGCCTTTGGGGACTGATTCAATTGTACGGAATGTTGGGTTAGACTTGACTTAGAATATTGAGTTTGTCGTGCCACAGTCGTGACTCAATTATTCAAGAGGCTAAAGTTTGATTAGGGAATAACATAAGATGTAATTGACAAGAGTTGTCTGCCTATTGAACATTACATGGCGTTTCGTGCCACAGCCGGGGTTGTGTAATGGAATGTAGGATCCCTATTCCCACTAGCATTATGAATGCTTAATTTTTCACGTAGAGGGTTGAATAAATTAGGAAAACTAGTGGGAGCCACTTATGAATAAAGACCCGATTCATGTAGTGTTTTTAAAATGAAATCGAATATTTGCTAAGTGTTGTTATGTGTTTATCATTTACAGATTTACAATATACATTATGTCTTCTGCACTATCACTCAGGAATTTGTACACGAAGATAGTGTATGATCAATAAAGGATCTACCCCTTCCAGTGAAGGAAGCGAATGTTCAAGGCTGATCCACTTATGCTAGTTCAGGAATCTCTGGCCAGAGTGAATGAAATTAGAAAGGAGTTTCTAATTTGCATAGAACTACGCATAGTAAATGGTAAGCAAGTGATTGAATTAGATAGGCTTGACACGAGATCCATGCCTTGTATTTAATCGGAACATTGTAGGGTAGAAGGAGTTTATTGTACGGTAACTATTCACTGAATAGGTTCTTGGTATTCTAAGCAGTGAATTCATATTATCCGGATAGTCGCGATATGCTGAGAAGTATCCCTCACGATGTAGAATAAATGTGATTAATTAATTAATCATATTTAATAAATTAGAGAATTTATATAAATAATGATAAAATAGTTTTATTATTATTTATTTCTACTACCGGCTTAATATTGAACCTACAGGGTCACACCATAAAAAGAGAATGATTTAAGGGTGGAGGAATTAATTAATAATGGCTAAATAATTATTTATTTGTGAAATAAATAATTAATTGAAAAATTTAATAATTGATTAAATGAGATTTAATTGATTATAAATTAATTAAGAAAAGTTCTTAATATTATTAATTAAAGAATTTAATTTTTGGAAATTAAATCAAGAGAGAGAATTTTTTCTAAAGTGTTTAGAAAAAGGATTAATGATTAAAAGGTGTTTTAATTATTAATGAGAATAATAAATGGGATAATAATAATAATATTTATGGGAAAATTTCAGCTGAAAATTTTACCTATAAATACACTATTATAGACCCTAATTTTATTCTAACCCGAAAACCCAAAAAGTTTGAAAAACCCAATTCTCTCCACCTTCTTCCTCCTCCTTAACATCGTTTTCTTGGTGGATACCGGTGGAGTGCTTCACACTTGAGGAGCAACTGCTAAGGATCTCTGATCGTTGTCTTCGAATTATTTTAAAAGGTTAGATTCGATCCCTCGAATTTTTATTCACGATTTATATGCTTTTATTTGGATTTTGTATGTGTAAAAGTGTTTTGCCATGCCCCCGCTGCGTTAAAAATCCAACATCCACTTACCTCTCATTCTCCATTTTCTCTTTTCTCTCCTCTTGCTCTCACAAGTGCATCTGAGCTCTCACAAGTCACGATACAGGTTCATTCTCCCTCTCTCCTCCCCCCCTCTCTCTCTATCTCTCTCTTCCTCTCTCTCTCTCCTCCTCTCTCTCCCTCTCTTTCTATTAGTAGGATATCTGTGTTCTCTTGATATTTTTTATAACTGATGTTTTTGATTTATACTTGGGGCTTATTTATGATCTGGGTTTATATTTTATTTTAAATTGAACATCGATTGGGGTATTGATATGCATGCACTTATTTTTATGATTTGGGTATGATGGTAGTGTAGTAGAACTGATGTTTTTTTATTTATACTTAGGGCTTATTTATGATTTGGGTTTATTTTTTATGCCTTGAATGTGATGTTTTTTGGGATTATGAAATCTGATTAGGGTTATTTAATAAGTTAATGTGTTTATATTTTGGGTTGTGAAAGTTGTAGATTTAGGTTTATTTCTCTGAAGTGATGTTTTTTGGGGTCGTGAAAGTGGTATATTAGGCTTAATTTTATTGCCTTGAATGTCATGTCTTTTGGGCTGTGAAATTTTAGGAAAGTGATGTGTTAGATTGTGTTGTCGTATGACTGTCTTACTGAGGGGAATCACGGGTTTTCCTATGCTTGATTGCTTCTCAACTATCAATATGAATTATGTGTATAATGCAGAAGAAATGAAAATATTTTAGGTGCATTAATAGAGATGCCACATGAGTGTCCTTAGCACCTCCATTAATATAATTGTATTCAACTGATATTCATGTAGTTTTTGGCTTTGTGTGAAACAATTAGATTAAACTTAATGTTTTAAGTGCAGATTAATTATGGTGCCTTCAAGAAAAACAAAATCCGATCCTCGTAGAACTAGTGAAAACCTTATCAAGACACTAAAAAAGAACAAGGCAGATGTAAAGAAAAAGACAGAGGATCCAAAATTGAGCAAGGCTGTTAAGTCCACACATGTGAAGAACAGGACAGAGGAACGAAAAATGAGCAAGCCGATTCAGTCTGAATCTATGAAGAACAAAATAGAGGAACTAAAAACAAAGGCAGGGGCGCTAGAAAAGAACAAGGAGGTGTCTGAACCTGTGAAGGAAAAGCCAGTGGAGTCTTGCCTTCAGAATTCATCCCCTGAATCAGTAAAGAAGAATGGAATTTCTAAGAACCTAAAAAGCAAATTATCTAAAAAAAGGAAACGAGTGGAAGAAACAGCAACCAAATAAGAGGGACTTAAGCTTCTAAAACGTGGAGCAGTTACGATGCATAGGATTGTTAGGCGTAAGATGCTGGGAATTAAGCTTGAGGTGCTATTTAATAAAAAGGGTGAGCCATACGGGGATGCTGCTAAAGAAATACAGTCTTATATTGGAGTTCTTGCCAGAACAAAAGCCCCGATATGGTATGACAGTTGGTTACGTGTTCCGGTAGAAAGAAAAAAAAAGATTTGGGATTGTGTGCAGGTAAAAGAAGTTGCATCTACAAAACCAATTAAGAATTTTACTTGTGTTAAATTATGACTGCCTATTGTAGTTAACACACACGTGATAATAAAATTGTTTATTTATGTACGTAGATGGCATACATTGTACCACCATCAGCACGAAAGCTTGTTCTGCAATCGGCATGCCAGAAATGGAGGGAGTTTAAAAGCCGTTTAACAGCTGAATATATCATTCCTAATAAAGATCAACCTGAGTTGTTAAAGTTTCCTCCGGCTGACTACTCCTTTATTGAGAAGGCACACTGGGATATTTTTCTTTCAGGCCGTCTAACGGATGAATTTTTAGTGAGTTTTTTCTTTAATTTTTTTTATTTTATAAAATTCCCACGTAGCATAAGTAATTAGCGAAACAAACTATGTTGCTAACATTTATGTGTTTTTTTCTCCAAGGACATCCACGAAAAACAGAAACTAAGGAGGAGTCTGAATTTATATCCACATTGCATTTCTCGAAAGGGCTATTCTAACCTAGAGCATGAAATGGTTAGTTCTCATGAAACATATTTCTTTCACGCGTACATCATATAATTTTTTTCAATTCTTTTGTTTCGATTATATTGTATAATATTTTAAACATGTTCACATAGATGGAGACTCAAGCTAACCCTGAAATGGAGATAGATAGATCAGATAGCTGGATTCGTGCAAGGAAAGATAAAGATGGAAACTTCAAGTCAGAAGCAGTTAAAGAAATTGCTCAGGCGATTGTAAGTTTTTATTTCTGTTGTTTATATATTCTTTTATCACCAAATATCTATTTTGTTGGTTAATTAATTCTATTATTTATCAAATTTTTAGGGGAAAATGAAACAAAGAGTTAGTGAAGGGGAGGTGACTGTGGAAGGAAGTGATGATATCTTGACCAAGGTGCTTGGTAGCCCTGAACACAGAGGACGGGTGCGTGGACAAGGGCGCTTTGTGAAGCAGTCTACATACTTTCATCTTTTAAGGCAGAAGAAGACATATAGGACAATAGAGGAGAGGATTCGAGAGGGTATTCAGAAATTTATGAAAGAAGAGACAGAAAGGATAGTTGAAAAGCGAGATGCCTTTTGGGCTGCAGAGTTTCAAAAGCTGAAAGCTGGTATAGGAGGGAAGCTTATTGAAACTGGGTTAAGTCCAAATATTGGATCTCAACAAGGAAGTTGTTCCAAGGGAGCACATGACATTCTGAAGGACTTTGATTTGCAAGGTGTAAAGAAAAAACTGGATCTCATTCAAAATGTGGGTATCGATAAGGAAACACATTTTGAAGAACATATTCAGGAGAAACCTTTGGTGGATGGCGAGGAACATATTCTGGAACATGACGAGGCTCTCAAGGTTGTTGATGTTGAGGATAATCAAATGTTGGTTGAGGATGTGTGTCTGGAACCTAATAATGAGGAGGTGTTGGAGGTTAAAGGATGCACAAAGTGGGAATTAGCAATTGGCTCCCCGACAAATATCGTTGCTTATGCAACAGTTGATACTAAGTGTCAGGTTCTTCATGGGAAACAACTGGAAAAAGAAAATGTACGGGTCTCAATCACTCGTGTACTCCAAGGATCTGAAAAGATTCCCTTCCCAATCCAAGATGAGATCGTGACGGTGGAACAAGCTGTGGGAACATATATTGCATGGCCGAGAAACCTCATAATGGAAGTGAAGACAAGCGCCGCTGTAGTGAAAGGAAGTCCAAAGGTTAAATTTTCTCTATATATATATGCAAGTATATTTTTGGACTTAGTAATCTAATTTTTACAATATCGGGTCTATATATAGGTAAGTTTTTGCGATATTGTTTCTCATGTTTAGGTTGAATAATTGTTTGGTTCAGTTTTATATATAATAATTTTTTTCCCCTTATTTCAGTGTTGAATTTGTGGTGGTTGTCATATATTTATTTTTGTTAAAATGTTGGAAATAGGTTTGATAATTAAATTAATAATGATGTAATTTTTAATTTATTACGTATTAATGAATTAAATCTGTTTATATTATGATTCTTTTGAAACTTATGTTATTTTTTAAAAGTAAAGAATAAAAACATAATTTAGATTTTCAATTACTTAACATGTCAACTTTCTTTAACTTTGCATTCTCTATTTTCTTTTTATATTTTCAATTCAGGGAGGCAAGAAAACTACTGGGAAAAAATGGAAGAAGGTAAAAGATTGTGTCCCGGAACCAAAGTATGTATTGGACATGGGTGCGAATTACCCCCTGTTTTGAAACGTCTGTGGCTTTGGGCAAAAAATGCCATGGCTGATGGACAAGTAAACTCTTTTTATCTATGCCAAGAAGCTTTTGGAGTAACCGCTAAGAAGGCACTGTTTTTATCGGATGTGCACGCTTTGTGCTCTGGGGGTGAGATATCAGGGTCCACCATTTGCATTTTTATCAAGTAAGCGTAGTTTTAAAGTTTTGTTGCCTTTATGAATACTTATTGAGTTTTTTTTAAATTTGTCATAATCCGTATCTCCAATTTTTAACAGTTTATTGCAAGAAAATTTGAAAAAGCGCAAGATGGTTGACATGATAACGTTTGTTGATCCTGGGATGATAGGCGCACTTGGTTGTGGTAGTCCAGGAGAGAGGTCAAAATCCTTATCTATCAGATTCAGGAACGCTAAACCAGGACAAATTTTCCTGCTACCATATAATGCTGTGTTAGTACCTGTTATAATAAATAATATATTCCTTACTTAAATATTGTTTTTTGTTTATCATCATCTCTGTATGTATTGTAAATTTTTTTGTTCATAAATTATCAGGAATCATTGGACGCTCACGGCTGTAAATCCAGATTCACAAACTGTTTACCACATAGACCCATTGAAGCGCAGGATTGCAACTGAAGAATGGACAGAAGTGATTGACAAGTGAGTACAATATTAAAATTTTATTTCAACTACAATCACTTTAATAATTAAATACAAATATGACTTACAATTGATCTATATTATATTGTCGTAGTGCTATCAAACTCTACCAGGAAAAAGCAAAGAAGTTTTTAAAGAAGAAAATATCTTGGGAGAATCTGGGGGTAAATATAGTATATTTTATCGATTTCTCTATTTTACAAGAATAGTGTAGCTAGACATATATAAAGTTTTTAATGTTCTCCAGGGAGTTCATGTCCAAACTGGGAGCAAAGATTGTGGTTTATTTATAATGGGTTACATGAAAGAGATTTGTGCCGATATGGAATTAAAATTTCATGAGAAGGTAATGTTATAGTTGTCTTTCTTTTTTCTATATCCAATTGTATTGTGGTAAATAAATGTGATTTTTACATCCATGTTTCAGTGGTTACGCAGAAGCAACCTAAGTTATGGCATGAAAGAACTGAACGAGATAAGGACTGAATGGGCAAAGTACTTCATGAAGAAGCATGCCACTTGAACTTGCATACAGTGTTGCAGGGTATTTTGAGTTGTGAACATATTTTGTGTTGAAATTTGGGAGTCCTGGTCATGGCAATTAACTCTATTTAAACGTTGTTTCTAATTACTAGCGTTTTTGTGGATATGTTCACCTGAAAATATTTTGCTTTCTACTTGAATGGTCTGTTTTGTTTAAATTAAAACTTGGTTATAAGTTGGTTCTTGGTTGCAATGGTTAAATATTGGTTTAGTGGATTCATGTAATGGAGGGTTGGTTGATTGTTGGTGTAATGGAAGGATTGATGGTTGATTGTTGGTGTAATGGTGACAATTTGCTTGTAATCTGAATGATGGTTTGGGTTTTAATTTTTATGGCATGTTCATTTTATAATGTTGCTGTGTTTAATTTTAATTTGAAAAACCATTGTTTGAGGAGATTTTAGCCAATAAAGTTATACAATAACCATATTATATTGTGTCTCACACAACACTTATAAAGGCCAAGCTCATCATGTTTTATAACATATAATAATGCTATTTAAAACTAAACCTTGTTAAAAGAAGATTCACACAATAAAAAACCATTGTCTGAACAAAACTAACTATTATCCATTATGTTCAGACAATGCTATTAAGAATAAAAGAATTATGCCTTGAAGACCACAACAACACTTTCTACAGTAAAATATAAGTGCAAAACAAAATCATACAATACCAAGTAATAAAAAAATGTTGTATGAAGCAATTCCAACAACACAAATTTAAAATAAAGGGGTTTTCTGTATGGTTGTAAGACAACAAAATTTTATCGTTTAAAAATTGTGTGTTAAGGTAGAGGACAATAAAAAAATAAGAATAAGGGTTGTGCGTTATGTTCTACTCCTAAACTTTTAGTAAGAACATACACAACGTTTTTAAGAGAACTTGTCTGAGTATACTTGTTACAACAGAATATATGGAAAATACTTGTTTGTTATGGTTGTAATACAACGGTGGTTATCGTTTGAATTGTGTGTTAAGGTGGAGGACAATATATATATCTGAATAAGGGTTTTGTGTTATGTTCTATTCTAAAACTCTTAGTGACCACATACATAACCTTTTTAACATTACTTGTCTAATAAATCTTGTTACAACAAAATTTATGGAAAGACGTTGTTTGTTCTTGTTGTAATACAACGGGGATTCATCGTTGGTCGTTGTCTGCGATGACTCACACAACTGTTTCTAATCGTTGTCTGATTCATGTAAGAGACGGCGGCTCAATAGACAACGGGTTTTCAGGGAATCAGACAACGGGTTGAAACACTTGTCTGAGCCATTTTTTTTCCTTGTAGTGCACTGATATCATGATATGAATACAGGATAAGTCTTGGTAGCAGTAGTTGACACTTTCTCAGTGTCATGGAGACTGACTTCTCAATATTTTTCAATTAATTATTTTATTCTTTTCCCGAGTTGTTGGATGAACTATTACATATACCGATATATGGTTTATATATGTTGAAGCTTTATCAACGGTCTTTATGAACATTTAAACGGATTACCGTGACGGATTTAAAGCTAAGTTCAAGAGCCTTGCAAGATATAAGAACTATTTTTATTAATGAAATAGGAGAGGGATATGATGGTATTATAATTAGGGATATGATGATATGAAATATGAGAGGGATAATCCGGATGGTCCATAAAGGTATGTAATATTGTCTAAAAAAATTGTAAACTGCTATTTCATAAAACTCTTGAGACCTACTGATGCAAAGGTAATAACTCAGCAGACGTGAATAAAATGATCTAAAGTGCTTAATATTAGCCAACGGATTACAAAATTTCTGTAACCTACTATACATAAAATTGGGCTGTCTATGTGACAGTCCCACTTAATCTGCTGCGTAATCAACATCTCAAACACCGGTCGACAATCAATTTAGCACTGATATGCAAACATCCATCTCAAGTTGCTTTGCGTATTTCAATAAGCATTTGGTATTTTGCGAGCTCTTGGCAATAGCAAAATTCTCCTATTTTACAGGAATAATGAAGTACCATATTTTACGAATTTCAGTATCCTTTATAATGACATCTGTATTGTTACTTTACCTTGCATTATTAATATGTAAACTGGATTGCAGATGGATGGCTTAACAAAAACAGATGAGCTTGAAAATAGTGCTGATCTTTCAATAACAGGAACGGGGTTTGCATAGACGAAGACTTTCTTGGCGTGAACTTTCCTGCTTTCAGCATATTTTATCTAATTACATGAATCTTCAGTAATTTGCTGCTGGCTTTGGGTCATTGCAATCGACTTTTATGCCAGCAAAAACATGAAAAATTAATTATGTTTTTCAAAACTTCGCAAGCTTGCAACCTTTTATTGTCAAATCCATCTTCACTTGCACGTTTTCAAGATTTAGGGGTGTGCTGCTCTTTTGTTACCTTTCCTCTATTTTCACATGAAGTAAAAATAAAAATGGGAACTATTAGAAAATGAGCACCGGTAGCAAAATTCTAATATTTAAGTAGCTCAGTGAAGAAAGGTTTTGTTTTAACGTGTTTAATGAACAAAACAGCATGTGATGTGACATCACCATTATAAGATTGCTTAGAATTCAATGTACTTTCTATATCTAACATGTCTTATTTATTGCAAGATCCTTGTACCACTTCCTGAACCAGAAGCAAGAAGATCCATGTTTGAGGAATTATTGCCTCCTGCACCTGATGCGGACAAGCATCCATATGATCTAATGGTCGAGAGGACTGAAGGCTATTAAGGATCAGATATTCGGTTGGTGTGCAAAGAGACTGCAATGCAGCCTTTGTTGGGATTACTTAGTCAAAACAACTCAGACAACATAAGATATAAATAATTTTGTAACAACTTTTGCAAAGAAGTGAACATAGAATTCTGTGAACACATATGATCACTAGCACCACTATCTAAAATCCAACTAGTGTTATCAGATGGACTAAGAAATGCATTAAAAACCAGTGAATTACCAGCAAAATTTGCTGCAGAAGGCTGATCAGACATTTGAGAAGACTTCAGCATATTGATGAGTTGAGCACAGAGTTCTGGAGTTAAGCCTGAGTTTCCAGAATGAGTTGTAGGTGCAGAGTTACCAGTCACTTGAGAATTATGAGTAGGAGAGTCAGTGGTATCAACAACCTGAGCTGCAAGTCTTTTAGTTTTAGTGAACTTAAAGTCTGGAGGAAAACCATGAATCTTATAGCATTTATCAATTGTATGGCCGGGTTTCTTGCAGTAGTTACAGTGGAGAGACTTCTTAGAATCAAAATTAACTTTCTTCTGAGAACTAGAGAAACTTGAGGCATTCTGAAATTTTGATGCATTGACATGAAGGGAAGCAGAATCAACAACAAATTGCCCATTCGAATGAATCTCCCTTTGAGATTCTTCTTGAAGCAATAGGCTATAAACCTGACTGATGTTAGGAAGAGGAGAACTCATGAGAATAGATCCTCTCATGATAGCATAAGTTTCATTCAATCCCATAAGAAATTGTATAACACGCTGATCTTGATGAAACTTGAGAGCCTTTTGAGTAGCACCACATTTGCAACCACATGAACAAACAGGAATTAGAGCAAGAGAGTCTATATCATCCCATAGCATTTTCATTTTGGTGAAGTAATCAGCAACACTATTGTTTCCCTGGGAGATATCATTTAGTTCCTTTTGTAATCCAAACAACTGAGCTCCATTAGACACACCATACCTTTCTTCAAGTTCACACCACATTTGATGAGCAGTATCACAGTAGATAACACTTCTACTGATGGATTTAGACAAAGCGCCTAATATCCATGAGATAACCATATCATTGCATCTAATCCAACTTTTGAGTGAAGAAGAAGTGGATTCAGGTCTTGGTAATGAACCATCAACAAAACCTAGCTTATTTCTAGCAGATAAAGCAATACTCATAGACCTTTTCCAATTACTAAAACCAGAACCGTCAAATTGATCGTGAACTAGTCTCATTCCTGGATTATCAGAAGAATGCAAGTGAAGTGGATTATCTTGTTCTAGAGAAGTGTTTGACAATTCATATTGACGAGTGTTCGTGTCAGGAGTTGAATCATGAGTAGAACTAATGTTTCCAGTCATTTTGAAGATTAATCGAGCTCAAAGACAAGAGATCTGATCAAATTTATGAAGAGATCACGAAAAAGAAATGATTACGAGAAACAACAGATTGATTGATTTGACGAAGATTATATTGTGTAAAACACACCTTTATGTAGATATAAAGATTGACAAAAACTAATGCAGAGATTCAAGGCTAAAAAGTTGTAGAATGTAGAGAATTAACCGTAAGTTTGATTGGATGATGATGAGTCGAAAATGAGAAGCACGCGACGATCTCGATCTCTAACAATTGATCAATAAACTGTCAGAAAAATGTTAAACGAGCTCGATGCGATGGATGCGCGGAAGGTGTTTGATCAAAGAGCTCTGATACCATGTTAGACTTGTAAATGTATACAAATATTACATTTACATCATTGATTGTGAACTTACTGTGAAACAACAACAAAGACAAAAAGATGAAGAAGAAGAAGATAATCTTCCATTAAAGTTGAAAGAGAGAAAAACCCTTTTACAAGATGAAAAAACCAACTAACTGTTATGTACAGACTAAGCTAATATAAATACATCCCCAAATTCAGTTTTGGAGGGAAAAGTTGTTACAAAATTATTTATATCTTATGTTGTCTGAGTTGTTTTGACTAAGTAATCCCAACAGCCTTTAAGACGTTTAATGGCATGTTTAGAGGAAAAGCATGAAGTGGTGCCCGAAGATGGTATGTTACTTTATACATCATACCCAACTATCCATGCAGTTCAGTATTTTTTAAATATCAGAGAATGCCCTTGGTTGTAAATGGTACATATGTTAACTTAGAGGTAATCATACATTATGGCATAAAATAGAAAGATCACTCTTTAGAAAACCTAACAATCGTTTAAATCCTTTGAAATTCTCATGCACCTGAAATAGCAGCCATGACGCAGTGAATATGTACACCGATATACCGGTTTATTGTTATGAAAACATTAGAGGAGAGTGGGGAAGCGTATGAAATCTTCACTATTCTTTCCCAATCACCTTTAAGCAGGTTTGTAATTTTCGCTTAGTGGAAATTGTTTGAACAACTTCTTTATCAAAAAAGTTTACTGGTAAAGGCACTCCTCACATAATAAAATAATTTTCCAGAATTAAATATAGATTTTTAGAATTAAAATAGAATTTTAAAATAATTTTTAAAATAAAAGAAATCAGAAACAGTTTCTGATTTCCGGGTCAAAATCGACCCGACCGGGTCGTTCAAGAACAGACCGTTTGGTGCAAAAATCCGGCGACCGGATACTATCCCGGCGAGCCTCGATCAGTACCAGGACGTCACGATTCTTCGTGCCTTTCGACTGGATTATGTTCACAATCTCAACAGCAATCAAATCTTAGCAAAAACGGTGGTAAAGCGTCCCCAGAGTCGAAGCTCCGGCGAACCGCCATTAAAGCCGACAATTTCAAACTTTTTCCGGCGAAACAAATTAGGCATCCAACGTCACATACACTTACATGAATCGAGTCATTTTTAAACGATTTATAAGCTGGTATAACTTAATCAAGCCCAGAATCATTAGGTTAAAAGTTCCCAAATCGAATTGAAAACATTCAAAGGCTAAAAACCCTAATTTTATAAATCCGAGAATCAAACCTCATTTTCTATATGTTATTGAACTCCAAATTCATCATATAATATACCAAAATGACCAAGAAGAAATTATCTACCAGATTATGCCATCAAATCACACAAACAACATCAAGAACGGAAATTCCTATTTTAATTCGTAAATAATTGGAAATAAAATATTTAATTCAGAAAAATACCTTGATTTCTGCACAAAAATGGATGGTTGATTCAGAAAGGTATTTTCGAGAGCTTCGTTTTGATATATTGCACGCCCGAATCGGAGTTCAATAACGCCTTCCTTTGAGCGTTTGATTATGAAGAACACAACGTTTTTAGGGTTTTCTCTGTATTTCCTGTATTTTTACTGATCGATTATGCTTATACGAAGAAAATTAAATAAAAAACGGGCTATATATATTTATGGAATATTGGTTCATTTTGGATCGTTAAATTAGTTACTTAGCCGCTAAGTAACTGCAAAAATGATCCGATTTGATACCCGTATTGGATAATTATCCAAACCGGGCTTCTTATAAAACACTTTATACGAAAATAATGTAATAATATCCCGTCTTTCGAGAATACAGGTTTTGTTGGTACATCAAAATAATTATCGTATCGAAAATTGTGCGCCGGGCCGCGCACGGGTCAAACCGTAATCCGGAATGAAAAAGTCAAAACACGGAAAATGTCTGGAATTACTTGATTAGGTTAGGAAGGAGTTTTCGGAAGAGTTTCGAGTTGTAAAAACGTAAAAACGATTGAAGTCGGAAGATTCCGGGCTTTATAAAATAATTTTGTAATTATTCAGAAAATAATTAATAAATTCATAAATCAATATTAAATTATATAACAGTCCAAAAATTACCAGAAAAATACCTTAATTATCTATATTTTATTCTGGTCATAGTAAAATTAACATACTTATACTTTACCACATATCAACATCCACATAACACCAATCGTCAAATATTTCACCCAAAAATCAGATACTAATCATATAAAAATTATTTATTGATAAAAAAATAATTACACGCGATATCCCGGATATTACATCCTTCCCCCCCTTAAAAGGATTCTGTCCTCAGAATCACACTAAGGATCAGATAATGATACATTCAAGTATCTCACTTTCATTTCCTCAGGTTGATCCCTCAACCTTACAACTTTTCATAAACTTTTACTCGCAGTATCACTCATTACTTAACAGTCTCTTACTGACATAAAATTCTATTAGTTGCTCATATAACTCAATTCAAGTCTCCATTTTATATATAACAGAGCTCAATTATTCTTCCTGACTATACCCGTATAAACACCCTATGAACCTGCTATACAAGTGGCGGTGAAGCCAACTCACTTACACTTATCTTGCTTATTTTACTGCCTCAAAAGGGACCAGCATAATGCTTACTAATTAGCTTTTCTTTTTAATTCTAGTAATTCGTGCTCAAGAACGTTTGCATTAGCTACTGGTTATTGAACCTCATTCCCACATGTTTCTCTATTCAATTAACTTAGTTCATAATCACTTCGAATCGCATTCGAGGCACTTTAGTCATTCTTTTAATCTTCTCGTCCATCTGCGAATGATATACATGAACTATGGCGTATTTGATTTCTAAGGTTCTCGAGATTAATCCAGAGTTAAGAATTAACGAGAAAATCTCGACTGAATATGACTAACGCACAGACTTATCACCATATTTCATTTTCCTTGAAGCACAATCGAGGATGTTTATCGAGCGAATATCTCTTACCATTTTAAAGAAAGTACACTAACCTGGAGGCATCACTGGCATACTTTTAACCTATATTATCATTTATTTTGGTTCTAAGGAGTTCTCGTACGAGACTGGCTGTAATGCGTTCCTTGACGTCTAATAACATATAACGTTTATTCTTTCTTTATGCCATACTATCAGAGAGTCTTCTTTGACATCTATGTCTCGTATCATACCTTCGGAGTAGCTTGAATCTCTTGAGTTATCGATGTTTAACCAAATTCCTATCTTTTAATTCCGCCTTACTTAATGCCCGTTCATCTGGGAGTGGTACATAATATTCTAGTTCGACCTAATTCATCGTATTTTGAATACTCCTGTCAAATCTCATATCAAACAATATTGATCCTTTACAATAAATTTCCGGATCCGATGACGTGCCATCATTTCTTCAAGCAACAACTAACCCACTTATCGGACGAACTGTTTATTAATTAAAGAAAATGATTAGGTTTGGAATAACCTATCAATAATGATGCAGTTAACGCTTTCCTCACCTTTGGTTCTCAGGTGACTTCATTACGACATCTCCTGACGAAGTATATCTATCTTTATTTTTGAAAGTCAACGATTATAATAATCCATCTATCCTTTGATGTTCCGTCCCAATTCTTGGGTAGGTATAACATTTACTTACGTTTTCCCCCCATTTCCTCTTCACGCCTGGTCACTAGATATTTTCTTTCAGCCCTCGAGACTCAGTCGTATTTCTGAGATGCATTCCATATCTCATTTTACAAATTTTCCTCAAACTCTTCACTTTACTCATGTCCCACATAATACCCATATCTTACCTATATCATGACATCTTATAAAGTTTCTTTATCATCCTTTTGATTCCACTTTCTTTCCTAGTTCCGTTCTTCATTCTCATAACTCATTCAAACCGAACTCTTGACATTAATACTCATTTTAATGTCATATCAAATTAGATATCAATATGAACTTTGATGCTCACAACATCCCATTCTGAAATAAACATCAATCATCTATATTAATACCACTTTCGATATTTAACAACAACATAAGTATCAACATCAATCAGAAACTGAATTAAAAATGTATCCCATATTTTATCCAAACTAGAATTACTTGATAAATCATTTATTATATGATTATCAAAACAAATTGGAAATAAGACGCCCTTTAATAAAACTTTATTGCAGATGATAAAATCTCTTTGATTGACTAATAAAATCCATATTGGTGTAGGTACTAATCTCTTCTTCATTTTACCTCCCTTTTTCCTTTCTTTTATTTCTTCTCTTTGCTCTATCTTAAATCTTTAGTTCTTAAAACGTTCTCCTTACTTGTCCATACAAATAACTTTTTTATTTCTCTTGTCCATTATAAAGGGCATATTCATCCAAGTAAAGCCTCACGCACTTGCAGCAATTCCTGAATTCTACTGTTGTCCTTACTTTTTCCCAATTCCTCATTGCTTTGATTTTGGATTTGAAAATCACATCAAAATTTGACTTAATATAATTGGAATCGATTTCCATCTAACTGACCATTAATTGGTAAAATTACCCAATTAACTTACTTAATTGGTCAATTGTACCAAGTGATGACTAGCTAAATGAAATCAAAAACCAATTATATATAGTCGGATTGGATGCAACAACCTCCCTCGAGAACCAAGATCACAATTATTTGGAGTATCACAGGAATATCAATAACATACGAAAGTTTACATTCTATCTTTAAAAGCAGGGTAATATCTGAAAATTTGGGCAGCATCTCCTCTATATTATTGACTACCAGTCGGACTCAAGCTGACACCAACAATCAATCAAACAACCAACAATCAATCCTCATGTGTACCAATCCACTGCCACTTTCTAAACTCACCATTTCACCATCTCATGTAATGTTAATCAGTACAATCCATATTTTAGTTCAACCTAGGATTATAGCGAATGATTCTGATGATAACATGTCCTTTCTCATATCTTCTGATTATAACAGAATATCAATAATGAGTACAATTTCAAATTGAAAATTCTTTTAGTTCGTGTTTCAATTTAAGCTTTCTAATTAGCAATTTATCCATCCTTGAAAACATACACTTATTCTTTTTAGTCAACTTGTTCAACTTCTGATAACCAGCACGTGGTCTTAACCAACACTATTATAATCTTGTGAAAGAATTCCTTTGGTTTTAAAGCATCACTTCTTAAAAATTATTGCAGTCAAACCACCATACCTTCATCTCCCCTTATGTCTTTCCATACCGAGCCTTCGTTGCTAACCCAGTTATAAACATTAAATTTACCATAACTCACTTACTTGAGTGGGAAAGCCTAACTATTCTTTGATGAACGCATTCAAAGTTTATTTGTAACTAGCATTTTTTTGATCTTTAATCTTCATGACAACTATCTTCCATATGATAGAGGTATGCTTCATCTTCACAACGTATTATTCGATTATCTGGTTTTTTATTAAGAATTTCTTCATTCGCTTTCGTTGTCTACTCAATCATTTGCCTTATCTGATATACGCAGCTTTGCTTTTCTATTTCTCTAGTTAATTTACCTCATACAGTTTGCTAATTACTCCAATTCACGCCAAAATTTCATACTTGCAACGTATCATGTATACAGATTTCCGTCTTTGATATAATGTCCTCGCAACAATCCCGTTATCGGCATAATGATTCCTTTCTGCAAGTAAATGTCCACCATTATTTGGCTTGCAATTGTCCACACTTTTTACGTACCTCCATATGCTACACGGGTTCATTTTACTTCCTTTTTAAGATATTCAAAGAATAGATCTTACACAAGAAGGAATTTGTGTATATGATTCTGATTAGAAACTTTTTGTAAGGAATAAGAGTACAAGGAAACAATCGGAGAAATTCATGAATCAATAAATCAAGATTTAAGAAGAATGAATGAATAATGATTTGAATAAGAATGAGACAACCATATTAGTACTCAAGATGGCCAGTCTTTCATACTATATGGCACACAACACATGATTAGGTGGTGTCCCACCAGACTCTTTGTCGTTTCGACAAATCGTCACACCATAACACTGCTTGTCCCAATTAGGAAACAATATTTTGAAGAAAGAATGATTTGAAAGGGATTCAACAATCACCTTATAAAGCTGATCATGAAAGAAGTTCATACTTTACTCGAGATTTATAAGAATGATAAAAAAAAATGATATCATTGGTCGCCATCCGCATTTTATCTGTTTACAACTTCAACGCTTGTCCGATCAATAAATCCCATTCCGAGTCATATATTAACTTTAGAAAGTTCTCTGAAATGCTTTATTAAATCAATCATTAGAATAAATTCCCATGTACTGGGTCTTGTATCTTTCGCGTTGCGCTTCCATGTTCAATATTCCTATAATTCGACCCTATTTTCACGCTTTACGAGATTTACAATCACAACTTCAAATTTCGCTTATGCTGCTGATCATTCAACATATCGCCTTCTTTGCTAATAACGTTTTTCCTTTAAAAAGGTCTGGAAATTTTCTCAATCTTCTTTGCTCATACTCGGCTACTTATGAATCGACGTATTCTTCCAACTCTAATCGTCTCAGAAATTGGATGAACAGTTTCTCCGTACATTGGTTATGTCGTTAAACTTATCAAACAATATTTGTATTCTTCTGCTAGGAACAATCAAATCTTCTTTGTAATAGCGGTTTCATTTGGCCTTCTAAATGAACCGTACTAATTTTTAGAACAAGTATTTGTCTGGATAATCTGAATTTTATAACAAATAAGAAACTCAAGTAGTAATTGGACAACCAAGTTTTAAGACTTGTTTTGTTCCAAGGAATTTTAGAAAGAAATTTATGAAAAAAATCTCTTTTAAAAAAAACTGTTTAAAATTTTGAAAATCATACACCTAGTCGTCATTACTATATGAGTTAGTTGTCGTCCTTCTCAACTATCACAAGGAATCCAATTAGGAAAATAATCAGATAAGAGCCCATTCCTTTCCATATATATCTTCTACCCCTTATTGGGTCTATTTTGCCTTCATTGGTCAACAAAACTCCAGTTACCATTACATACTATCTTATTCGTAACTTCACTTCTAGTCTTCCATACTGGTAACATTCCCACCCTTATCTCTTACGGTTACTAAGTATAACAAATCTATCCAGTAATTATCAGATTTATTTTATAACACAAGGTCGATTTATATCACATTACTTCAATACGTATCATGTTTGATCATATCATCATCATATAATTTCAAGAAAGCTCTCGATTTCCAATCCTCTCAAATTTTTTAAAGATCCTTCTAGTTCACTCCACAAAATAATCGTGGGTGGCATACTCATTAGAAGCTCCCTATAACCTGGTAGCGGCTATCTTCTGAAATACACGTATCCTCACTCTAGGTTCTTCTAACATTTCTTAATACCTCGTGTACTCACCATATGTTATAACTTTCAAATTTATCCTTCTGGGTGTTGTTACTCCATAAGACGAGTTTTAAACGAATATTATAGAAAAAGGTGTAAAGTAGACAAAAAAGATGCACTCACAGTTGAATATCCGGTAGAACCAGAATTAGCATGTGGGGGATTCTCGAATAGGTAGTCTCGCCTCAGGGGATGGGATAATAACGTGAAAAGGTGCAACCACCGCAACAGGATGTGACATGGCTAACACCGGTGGACGAGCAGGGCGTGAATCAGATGAGGGTCCTCCGTCTGAGGGCTCCGAATGATCATATAATCCCGGGATAAAATAATCTGCCGTCGCCGCTATCTGGAAATCGCGTCGCGAGATAAGAATCTCGAATCTCATCACGAATCATAACGAAACCTTTTGTATAATCACACTCAACCTCTCGACATTCTATCTTTCCATTTTCTAATCTTAACCCTCTATCCATTCCCGACATTCTAAGCTTGTTTCAGTGACTTATAACCTGTGGCTCTGATGCCAAACTATAACGTCCTCCAAACCCGGGTCAGAAGTTTGGGGCTCATAACACACACATACAATATATAAACCTGTATATAGAATATTATAAGCATTGACCCTTCTTTTCACAACCATGGATCGCAATAGGTTCAAGTATAAAAACAAGCCACAACTTTATCTTTTATTACATCGTACCAAATCCCAACTAGTTCAACTTATAACTGATAATGAAATCGTTCTTACAATTTTGCATAACTCATTTACAATATAAAGCTCCTGCTAGCTCAATCCGACTTAACCTGGAATCCTAGCTCGCACAATGGACTGGGAATCCTCGTTACCAACAATTTCATTTTCAACTGTTGAAAACATAAAAAGATTTGCAAGAGTGAGCTAACTAGCTCAGCAAGTCATAATAGCAATAACTGAGGTTAAACAATAACTAATTGAAATGATTCAGAAGAATCAAGTTTCTGAATAAGCAATAATTAGAATTGGATATTCACTTTTCATTTAAAAAAAACCAAGGTTAGGCTGCTGATCAATCACGCACTAACTCTGAGTAAGGCTCCCAGCTTTGCTCTATATACTGGATCCAGGGCACACATTGGCCTATTATGACCACGAATCTGGTCCGACCACGAATCTGGTCCGCATAAATAAAACCATCCAATTCTAAAACAATTTAATATGATAACCAATGAAATTCAATAAGCTGAATCATAAACAACATTTATTTTGAAGCATAGAGTGTTTCACAATATTATGAAGGTATAACAAGGAATTCAAAAAGATTAGCTTTCAATCAAGGAAAAAATCAGAAATTAGAAGACCATGGGTTCAAGGGTTCCAAGGATTGGTCTTCCGTTAAACAAGGAATAAGGGTTGGTATGTCAAGCAATTCAATATCAGAAATCAGTATGTGGTAGATATGTATTTGTGGAGTAGTATTGTATGTGTCTGGCTCATATCTGAGAATTCAACAATCAATGGTTTATGAAGAATAAGGCTTATGGCTCAAGATCAATAAGAATCAGGGTTCAAGGTTAAATAGTTTAAAGCGCTTGCAATATAAAACATGAGTTATTTTGAATAATAGCGGCATATTATGTAAAAGTTCGAAAATATTTGCAATATATCTTGAAAAAAGGTTCAGAAGTACTTGCCTTATCACCGACGATTTCCACTTTACTTGTACTCATCTAACAGTTTCATTCATCAACCACTTTTCTTCTCTTTCTATGCCTTGCTGACTCTGCTAGGCATCACAAGTATCTATCAATTATTCATACTCATATCATTATAATCGTCACATAGACGTCATAAGCTTTTATCTACCCTTCGTTTCATCCAAATCCGATTTACGGATTAAAAGTTATGACTAAAACAGTCAAACCATAACCACATAGGCATATAACACATCAATCAGTTAGCACGTAACACATAACACGTAAGATATTCGATCAAAATAATTTTTCAAAGAAGATTCGGAGTCAAAATCATTTTGCAGGTATTTAATACGAATTTTTGAACATTTTTTGAAATTTAAACGGGACTCCGAATCATTTTATAATTAAATAATAGGGTTCGAACACCCGAATCTGGATTTAAAATAATTTTTTAATAATTATCGAGCCTTGAAAATAATTTTAAATAATATTTTAAAACTCGAAACTATTTTTCAGAATTTTTAAATCAAAAATAAATAATTAAATCTAATTATTAAATCAATTAAAATTAATCAATAATTAAATTAATTAATCAATTAATAATAAATTAATTGATTAATTAAAAACTAATTAAAATTAATTAATAAAATAATTCCGATTTATTTTTGAATAAATAAATAATTAAAACAATTTTCTGAATTTTTAAAATAATTTTCCAGAATTAAATATAGATTTTTAGAATTAAAACATAATTTTAAAATAATTTTTAAAATAAAAGAAATCAGAAACAGTTTCTGATTTTTGGTTTAGGAGAATTGAAGATTAAAACCGGGTTGTATCCTGGGTCAAAATCGACCCGACCGGGTCGTTCAAGAACAGACTGGTCGGTGCAAAAATCCGGCGACCAGATACTATCCCGGCGAGCCTCGATCAGTACCAGGACGTCACGATTCTTCATGCCTTTTGACTGGATTATGTTCACAATCTCAACAACAATCAAATCTTAGCAAAAACGGTGATAAAGCGTCCCCGGAGTCGAAGCTCCGGTGAACCGCCATTAAAGCCGGCAATTTCAAGCTTTTTCCGGCGAAACAAATTAGGCACCCAACGTCACATACACTTACATGAATTGAGTCATTTTTAAACGATCTATAAGCTGGTATAACTTAATCAAGCCCAGAATCATCAGGTTAAAAGTTCCCAAATCGAATTGAAAACATTCAAAGGCTAAAAACCCTAATTTTATAAATCCGATAATCAAACCTCATTTTCTATATGTTATTGAACTCCAAATTCATGATATAATATACCAAAATGACCAGGAAGAAATTATCTACCAGATTATGCTATCAAATCACACAAACAACATCACGAACATAAATTCCTATTTTAATTCATAAATAATTCAAAATAAAATAATTAATTCAGAAAAATACCTTGATTTCTGCACAAAAATGGATGGTTGATTCAGAAAGATATTTTTGAGAGCTTCGTTTTGATATATTGCACGCCCGAATCGGAGTTCGATAACGCCTTTGTTTGAGCGTTTGATTATGAAGAACACAACGTTTTTAGGGTTTTCTCTGTATTTCCTGTATTTTTACTGATTGATTATGATTATACGAAGAAAATGAAATAATAAAAGGGCTATATCTGTCTTTCGAGAATACGGGTTTTGTTGGTACATCGAAATAATTATCGTATCGAAAATTGTGCGTCGGGCCGCGCACGGGTCAAACCGTAATCCGAATTGAAAAAGTCAAAATACGAAAAATGTCCGGAATTACTAGATTAGGTTAGGAAGGAGTTTTCGGAGGAGTTTCGGGTTGTAAAAACGTAAAAATGATTGAAGTCAGACGATTCCCGGCTTTATAAAATAATTTTGTAATTATTCAGAAAATAATTAATAAATTCATAAATCAATATAAAATTATATAACAGCCCAAAAATTACCAGAAAAATACCTTAATTACCTATATTTTATTCTCGTCATAATAAAATTAACATACTTATATTTTACCACATATCAACATCCACATAACAACACCAATCGTCAAATATTTCACCCAAAAATCAGATAATAATCATATAAAAATTATTTATTGATAAAAAAATAATTACACGCGATATCCCGGATATTACACCCATAACCCATAATCACTACTTCTCTTCTTCTTCAGTTTATTTTCTTGCAATTAGGGTTCATCATTTTACCCTTCTTTCTACCATGTCCACTTCCAAAAGCTCCACAGCCTCAACCCCATCCGTTAACAATTCATTTAACTCGTATAGAATCTATAAAAACAACTTCGGTGTCGATCATGGATATGATAATATTAAATGTAAGTGTGATATTGTATCACCCCTTCAAGAAGCTTAGAAAGAAGGTACTCAAGATCCAGGTCGGAGGTTTTTTGGCTGTAAGAACTATAGGGATCCCTGCAAGAACTATAGGGATTTCTGCAAGAAGTGCAATTTTTTTGTGGGCTGATCCACCCTACACTGATAGAGCCCGAGAAGTTATACATGGATTGAAGGAAAAAAAAAGAAGATGAAAGATGTCGAATTGGCTAA
Organism: Apium graveolens; assembly: GCF_009905375.1. NCBI lineage: Eukaryota > Viridiplantae > Streptophyta > Magnoliopsida > Apiales > Apiaceae > Apium > Apium graveolens. Next base: position 70,620,322 of record NC_133653.1, read on the forward strand.
AATCAAGCAAGAGTTGAGTTTCGTAGAAAGGAAAATATTAGTAATTGATGAAGAGCGTATGGCAATACAAAAAAAGATGGACGACATAACAGAAATGGTGAAGGAAAAAGCTCATTTCAGAACGAAGAAGATGCTATGCTTTGTTATCTTAGTTTGTTTTGTGGTTATGTTCTTTAAGTAATGTTAATGATGCAATATGTATGTAAGAATTAGTTATTTATGTTTATGTTTATGTGATAGTATAACATTGAGATGTTTGAAATAAACACAGTGCCAAAGCTATATATTAAGACCACAAGATCAATCCATTGTGCGTACATAGAGTTATACTACATAAATAGTAGTTCAATGTCACAAAAGAACTCAAATAACAAGAGTTTAAAGTTAAACGCACTATCTTAAAAGTACTCAAATGGTTCTAACTTTGGCATAAATAATTCATCTACTTTTTCCTTGGGTGTGGCAGTCCTGCTATTCTCTTTCTTGGAGTTGATTTTTTCACTTGTCCCACTGCACTTGTTGGAGGTTTGTTGCTAACTGGTGGATTAGTCACAGTTGGAGTGGTCACGGGTGGAGTGCTAACAGGTGGAGTGTTGTCGGTGCTCATTTGTCCCATATGCTTCCTCAACCCCGGATTTGGCATCTACAATATAAATAAAAAAATGTATTAAAAAAACCATTGATATAAACTTATCTTAAACATTTATCGACATAAACTGATGTAACTTACAAATTTCATGAAACTGATGTTCTTGTTCTCTTAAGATCTCATCCATCATATCATTTTCACCTGCTGTTTCCTCTCTCCCCTGCCTTTCCAGTTCTTCCACAACTTCATCTTCAGCAGTTTGTTCATTCTGTGTCTTCTTTCCCCTGTTCCTCTTCTTTGAATTCTCTGGGAACTTATCTTTATTTGGACATTTACCCCTTTTGTGGCCAGCTTCTCTGTACAGACCACAATGCATAACTCTACCCTCATAGCTAACTCTTACCTTCTTACCACTGGACACAACACCCTCCCAACCCTCTCTCCTTCTCATCTTTTTGGGTCTTCCTTTTAGTTTCTTTTTAATTAGTGGAGGTAACACTAAGTCACCCTCCACATCTTCCCAAAAATCTTCCCCCCTTATCACATCCAAACAGTATGAATAAGTCTGCATATATGTTTCCTTTAAATAACATGAGTGAACATAATCAATGGGATTCTTTCTAGCCTCTTAAATTACAGTAACACCCTGACAACAGGGTATACCTAACAAATCCCAAACTCTACAAGAACAGGACCTTCTTTGCAGATTAACTGAACAAGATGTGCCCCTACCCTTTACAACATAAGTCTCCCTACCATCCCACAGAATAGTAAGCCCACATGATTCCTTAATTGCTTCATCTAAAATTTGTTTAGCTTTTGGAACAATAACAATATCCTGTCTTGACATTCTATCTCTTTTTTGATGAACTCTTGTCATAAGCATGTCATGGATCTCTATAAACATATCAATAATAGGCATATATCTTGCTTTCAAAATCCATGAGTTAAAACACTCACTTATATTATTTTCAGTGGAATCAGTCAATGAGTGTGTCTTAAAAAAAGCCTTGGACCACATACCTGGTTCTAAGTCACTCATCTTCTCAAAAGCACCTTTAGAGGCTTTCTCAAGTGCCTTCATTGCTTTCTTATAGGCCTGGAGGTGAGTTGCTGTTGATGCTTCAAAAAATGCATTCATGACCAAATTACTTGGATGTTTGCTCTTCAAGTTGGCAGATAGGTGTCTTGTGCAAAATCTATGCTCCACTTGTGGTAACAATTCCCTGATTGTCTTGTCCATCCCCTGACATATAAACAATACATGATTTAGATCAAGATGAAAATTAATTGAAAGTTGTACAAGTTGGGAAATAAGTACCTTCTGTTGGTCAGAAATGAGTGTCTTCCTATGTCCATCTTTAAGATCAAGATCAGTTATTAACAGCTCCAGAAACCACTTCCATGACTCATAGTTTTCACTTTCAACTACTGTCATTGCTACAGGGTAAATACAATTTTCTGCATCTCTCCCTACTGCAGAAAGCAATTGGCCACCAGTCACTGTCTTCAAGAAGCACCCATCAAGGCCTAGAATTGGTCTGCAAGAATGTTTCCACCCATTCTTCAAGGATGCATAACACACATATATTCTTCTAAATCTGTTTGCATCTCCTTCTTGCAACCTTGTAGTAGAGATCTTAACTGTGTTGTCTTTGTTACTCCTTAAAACCTCACCTGCAAATTTCATAATTATGACATAATGTTCTTTCATTTTCTCCTCAATACCACAAAGAGCTTGCTTCCTAACTCTGGAGCATTTAGAATCACACACATTTACCTTGAGTACCCTTTTAAACTCTTCTCGCATCTCTCCAATTTTCCAGTTTGGATTTTTCCTAATTTTATCCCCATACAGAACTACAAGATACTTGGTAGTGACTAGCTTGTTTTTATAATTCCACACACAGTTATGCTCATCTATTATTGACTTTAAGTGCCACACATCCTTTTTCTTTATTATAACTTACCCACATTCTAAAAGGACACCCATGTGCACACCCAACTTGGACCCTTTTTAAGTCATCATGTACGAACTTGTAGGGTCTACCATTAGCCATTGAACAGGACCTCACAGCTTGCTTAAAGTCACTCTTATTACCAAATACCATCCCAGCTTTAAATTTAATATTGTTGGCAGATGTGTTAACATTAAAGACCCCATCTACACACTTCATTTTCTGTTTATCTGGGGGAGGGTTAGCAAAACAGAACTCATCATCATTCTCCACACTACTAGGATAAAAACCCTCATCTGATCCAGTAGAATCATCATATTCCATCCCTGACATTTCATGTAAATTAGCTTCCCTCTCCAATTCATCCATTTTTCTTTTTTCTTCTCTACAAGCTTTCCTAATTTCTACATACTTATCATCACTACATTTATAATTATCCATTTCTTCATCAGATTCAGGGGCAGGACTCACATGATACACATAAAGCACAATATTATAAGCACATTCCTTACTTAATTCAATCAATATTGGCTTACTTTCAGCATTCAGTACATAAATCTTCAATGCAGGAGTTCTAAAATAAAGGGAATCATACTCACCAACAACAACACCAAATGTGGTCTTTAAATCATTAGTACTAAGGTTTTCAAAGTCGATTTCCTTATAAGCCTTTTTTACATTACTTGTGTAGGAGGAAAACGGAACATGAAAAAAATAACCTCCATAATAGACTGTCACATTGTACAAGTTTTTCCTGTTAAATATAAACAAATTAAGAACCCTAATTGCAAATATGACCATATAAAATCATATATTCAAAGCAAGAATATTTAGCTCTAATTAACTGTAAAAAGTTCAGATATAACATTATTTACGTTGTTTCTTTATCGGTGGTCTGATTTGCATCTTCAAAATTTGATTTAGCTTCATTACCCTTCTCCGTTTCATTGTTGTCTCCATCTGATACAAACAGGTAATCAATATCATCACTATCGATATCATCGATTGGTTGAGTTAAACGAACCTCAACACCCGATCGAGTTTGAACCATTCTTGCGATTAGGGTTTAGATCGTACAGTCGGTTGTAAAGAGGGGTTTTAATTTTGGGATAAAGAGTTTTAATTTTGGGATAAAGGTTAAAAGGGTCGTGGGTTTTAATTGGGTCGGGTTTAATTTGTTGGGTGGTTTTAGGATTGGGCGGGTCAATTATCTGATGTGACATCCGACTCTATAGTCAACGGGATTTAACGTTCGTGAAACTTTTAACGTGTTGAATGATTAAGTTGAACACTATTATTTCTTCAGTGACCTCATTGACAGCTTTTTGAGTTCGATTATCCAAGTGAAAGTTAAGGGTCACTTCAGTGACCAAAACGCCATTTAACCCCTTTTTACTCGGGTTCACTTCTAGTGCGACTTTATGAAAAGAAGTCAAAGATAAGATGGATCATTCGATTTCAATTTTTAAGAGCCATATTAAAACAAGCAGTTCTTCTTTCAATAAAACAAAAGATTTTCTAACTTGCATCTTCGAAGTTCAAACACAGGCTGCTTTCGTACATCACACTCTCATTATCTCTTTTTTTTTACTAATTTTGTAATTAGAAACAACTTCATAATAAATAAGAAACATCCTAATAATCTGTCATACATAGCATACACAAATATCACGTGTTCCGTCTGCTTATTCATATTCATTAACACTTTAATTACAAATCAATAGTAGCTCAGTATTTTTTTTCCTGTTTACTCACAAGGTCCGAAAGTCAACATTCAACAAAAGAGAACGAGAAAGACATCATTATAACAGAATTATTGGGCAATAGTAGCTAAATTTGATGATCTCAGCACATTAATCAAAAACCTTTTTAAAATGCTCTTTCCCTAGTCTTGGTTGATATCCCATTCCAAGGAAGTATATTATTAAAAAAAAATCTTAAGAACCCATCCCATACCATTTCTATAGACCCTTTTAGGACTATGATCTATGAGACTAAATAAAAAACAAATTCAATAAAATACTCTAAAGAAAGTACTACTTATCCATGAAATTTAACACAAACTATATGCATAAACTTGTCCACAGCATCTGACCAAAAAAATAAAAATATTGTCCATAACATCTCACAAATTTCCCATGCAAAAGTATCCCACAAATTTTAGACCAGAGGTTGAACAACCATGTGAACAAACTAAATTTCATGACCTAGTTCAACTAAAGTTCTTCATAGGGTCCATAGCTTTACCCGATCTAGCATCTGTCCACGCTTTTCCAATTGTACGTTTCATTTCCTCATCACCTTCCTCATACATGTTCTGCAATCACAGACAAGGATTTGTTTACAGTCAAGTAATAGTAAAGACCAAGACAGACAGACAATAAATGGCTATCTCATTACTCATATAAACCAAAATGCTACCTTCATCAAATCCATAATTCCTGCCATTGGATCTTTTTCCTTGTCCATGCTGGGCTTGATCTAAAACATTAAAAACCCATAAATTAGTTTACACTAAATTCAATTTAATTATTATCATATAGGTTAAACACTTAAATCTAAATACCCTCAACTACTTGACCATCTTTCCTGATTTTTTTACTCTTTCCAGTAAAGGGGTTAACATCTCCAATTTTAACCATACAGCCATAAAGGCCATCACAAAATGCCATGTCAGAAACTACTGATACAACAGTAAAAGCAGAGAGTTTCATCCCTGAACTACAAAGACTAACAATTAAACCTAAAATAAAACATAACCGTTGGGGGTACTCGTCTGTATTATACTATTGAATTTAGCATTTTCCAAGATTAAACATACCTTCTCCTCTTTGTAATGCAAATCCGTCCACGTACCCCTGGATGCTTTGTATAGAGTGATGACTACCCTTGTGGGCTTGACTAGCAACTTACATTTCTCAGGGTCGATCTTCTTGTTCAGCTTAGGTAAGGCATAGCGGTAGTTTTTACCTTGGACATCATGAAATTTAATGTCAATGGACTGGGGCTTGAAGTCCGACTCAATTTTCTGCTGATCGACTCCCTCCAGAAACACATAAATCTACACAGCAGATAAATTGTCATTGAAGACTTTCAATTTAAACAGCCCGAGATATTAACAAAGCAAGTACAAACTGAGCTCTAAGGTTAAATATTAAAATCAATATGCATACAATTATATATTCCTACATAGTATTAAGAAATAAAACAACAAAGAGCATCTATTAGTGGTAGTACCTTGACTTTGTCATCATCCTGATCCCAGCTAAACGATCCAAGCGTGACATACTTGAGTGCAGGGTCGGTAACCACCTGTTTTGCAGCTGCTATCGGAGTCGGTATTTTTGGGGTTTCTTTGGGTATAGCATCTTTTGAAAGCTGGACAATAGAAGAAACCAACAAAAATTATTTAAATTCCCTATATAGAGCAAATGTAAACCACCAAACCCAGTACAGTACAAAATTAACCACCAAAATTATGCGATAACCACAAATATAGAACACATGTATTATTTCATCTCCACAAATTCATATTTGGCAGTACTACCCCAATTTATATGGAAATGCAATAACATTTGCCTCATTAGTAGAATTGGATTTAGGATTCCTTTGGAGCACTAAAATTTATCTAAACATGTTCCGTAAATTTTCAACAGAAATATTAAAATCTATGAATAGATCAAAGAACTACTAACCCAAGTATCATACAAAATAAACCAACAAAGATCACGCAATTACCACAAAAATAAGAAAACACATATTATACAAATCCCGACAACTTCCAACTGGCGGTATTACCCCAATTTAAAAGGAAATGCAAGAACATTTCTGTCACGAATAGAATTAAATTAATGATTTCATTAAAGCACTAAAATTCAACTCAACTTATTCAGTAAATACAAAATTTCAAAGAAACAATAACGAATAATATCGAGATACTGGCACAAGAGAAAAGCAGAAACACACTTGCACAATATAAAAAAATATTGCTAACAAAAACATTTAACAAGTACGATAAACCCATTAACAAAACTAAATTATATACGAATTGAATCAAACACATAACTTAATCTATCAAGAAAACAAGAATCTCTAGTTTCAAGTTTTTATTTTAGTAGAATTGATTATAAAGATCAATACTTTTTTCACTAATTAACATTCAATCAATTAAAACAAACAGAACATAAAAAACCCATCACATAAACACCAAACAAATTACACAAATAAATAACAATAAAATTAAAAAGAAATAAAGAAAAGAAAGACCTTTTCCAAGTTGTTGATTTCAGAGTTGATAAGAGAAACAATACGGGGTCGTTTTACAACGCTTTGAAGCTGACGAAGCTCCTCCAAATCTAGGGCTATTTCATCTGCCATTTTCACCCCTCTCCTCTATTTTTTTTGTTTTCAACAAGTATTAATTTGATAAACCCTTGAATTTAAAAAGCGTTTTGGGGATTTTTTTTAAAGAGAACGGGATGGTTCTGGAACGTACTTGTGTATTGTGGATTACTACTTACTGGGCCGACTTTTTTTAATCATATTGTTTTGGGCTAGCGGAGGAGACTACACTTTTATAATGTTTCACTTTGGACAACAAAACAAATTTGAAGACTAACGGTGCGTTTGGTATTACTGTTGCAGAGAGCAACAACAGCCTTTCGCTGAAAAACTGTTTGGTAAAATTTAAAAGCTGATTTTCGGAAAAGTGTTTTTGGCCTAAAAGCTGTTGTTAGAGAAAGTAAGTACCCTCATGCTTTTAGAAAAAGCTGCTTTCAGTTGTTGCGGGAAGGAGATGTTGATTTCATCATCAAACCTTACCCAAAATATCATTATTTTTAATTTTTTTCATCAAAACATATACGTATCAAAAAAAATTACCAAACAGTCATTTGATTTTTACAACACCCTTTTCAGCAATATTTTTTCTAACAGGACAGTAATTTTTAACAGCAATTACAAACAGAGCCTAAATTTTTTAAATTTAAATAGAGAAAAATGTCCTAATGCAGTGTATTTTTAATGATAATATTTTAATTTTTTTAATCAAATTATGTAATTTAAAAATAGTTCATGCATATATATTAAAGTTTTTTTGTACCCGCCTAAATTAGGTGATTACATACTTGAGCATTAATCTCGTATAAATAACTGTGTACTTTATGTGGTGTTGACTTATTGCATAATTCTTTTTTATGATGGAAACTTATTGCATTATTCTTAAAAATAATGTTCTAAATGGCAGAATGAGAGAAATGGTCCTTATTTTAACAAGAAGGAAACATCGCACAAAACAATAATGTCATTTAGCATTTTCAATGTTCGTAACTCTATGCAAATAGTAATTTTTTTTAAAAAAACTGAAAATGTAACATGAAGTTATATTTTTTTTTGTCAAGAATCAGGTAACTCGTGGATGAATTGCATATTTGCATCCGAATATAATACCCGAAGGGAGGAGTTCCTTCATAAGTTTGTTTTTAATAATCAGACATATCAATATGGTCACTGAACTAAAGGGCACATATCAGAAAACATACTCAAGTTATCGGCGTCTCACTTGCACCACTATAGTTGCCAGTAATGATAGCCCCATTAGTCTTCGTTGTTGATTTGACGTTACAGTCCTAATGGAAGTTACACGTGGAGTGATATGGCAACTGGTGGCGGTTAACGTGTACTTCGACTAAGCATGAGTGAATTATAATAGGAAAAAAGAAATATAAACGGTCATAAAATAAACAGAGAGCAATTAGGGTGAGATTGTAGAATTGGGAAAAAAACCCTAACCATAAAATCGGTCGATTGAGGGCTAGATCATTCATAAAATTGGTCGATTGAGGGCGTTTAGGAGTTCGATTAGCGACTTACATCTTCAATCTCTGTAGTAAAAGGTATGTCCGCGTTGTTTAATATATGAGCTCATGTATTTGTTGAGATGTATGTGTGTGTAATTGAGTTTATATGTAAGTATGTGTATATTTATGTGTTATTTTGTGTTTTCACAACATGTCCACCACTATATATCTTCACCATCACGGTAATTTCATACATCCTCCCACTGTCACTTATGTTGGGGGTAGAACTAAAGTTATTAAAGATTTTGATAGTGATTTGTTATCGTTTCGGGATCTTGAAGATTTTGCTGTAAAATATGAATATGATGTGAATGTTTTGGTATATTTTAAGTGTGATGGTCACAACTTTAAAGATGGGACTAGATTAATTTATGATGATGTATCTGTCCGAGATTTGGTAGCATTATATAAGCCCTATGGTAGGATAGACCTTTATTTTGATCATTTCGACCTTGATGAGTTAGTCGATGTTCCACACACCCCAAAATAAAGTAATAGGATTGCTAATGTCGAGGATAAAATTATAGTTATAGAAACATTTAGTGATAATAATGAAAAGGAGGAGGATGGTTTGAGTGATGACAAGGATGATCCTGAGTATCAAAATGTGAGTGAAAGTGAGGAATCAAATGAAGAGAGTGAAGTCCCTGATAATGTGGAAGTGATTATGAGTTGCATGCTATAAGGGAAAATGCTAAGAAGTTTAAAGATAACCTTTATAATGCTATGAATATACCTCAGAAATCTCCAAGTGAAGACTCTAGTTTTGACTCTCAAAACTTGAGGTCTCTGTCATCCTTAAGTGAGGATGAGAATTCTAAAATTGGGTATGTAGGTGATAAGTGGATTTTATATCCACTTGGAATGCTTTATTACAAGCTTAAATTGGTGTTTTGGACTCAAGTTATTGGTATTTTGATGTGTTTTTGTGTTATTGCATTTCAGGTATTAGTTAAATGAAGAAAAGAGCTTTTAAAGGAAATATGATGAAAAGTGATCAGAATTGGAAGCCAAGGCCATTGTCAAGTTGTAGAAAATCTCGTTAACTTCGCGTGGGCAGTTGAATCGCCTAATTCTGACGAGTAGAACTCAAGTTATGGCCAAAACAAGATTCATCCAGGTCCACTAGGGGCGTATATATACTTAAAAAAAGGGTTTTCATCATCCGGGAAGATTGGAATACCAAGAAGAAGGCCTAGAAGCACAGAACAACTCCGAAAAAGAAGATCTTGTTTTCAACTTGTGATTCCTTGAATTAGTTGTAACTTTGGATGCTCGTTTTCATTCTTGTTGAACCTAGATCTCGTTTATTCGTACTTTGATTATTATTTAGTTTATTAAGACCTTGTTTTATACCATGCTTTCATTGGAACCCATGGTGACGATGAGTTCAATTATGGGCTAATCGTTGTCATGGAGTTCTAGCGGATTTACTTATGGATTTCAATAATTAATTTGTTTTGATATCTTGGTGTGTGGTGATTGATTGATATCCTAGTATTGGTTGTGCTTATTTGTCTTATGTGCGTAGCTAACATATAAGATAGCGTGTTAATCTCTATTGAAGCGACAGTGAATATAGAGGTTTAGAACTTGCCATGCTAGCATAGGTTCATGTATTGTATGCATGATTAGTGGGTAACTCTAACCATCTTACTTGCCCTATGTAATCAAGATAGATAACTTGTGCTTAAACCGTTATGTTGTCAAATTCTATAGACATATAGGGTCTCAATATAATTGGTGCCTATTCAGCTTCTATCTCTTTTGTGGATGTCTGGTAGAATGGTACTCGTGCAACGAAAGTTGGCGTTTATCAGTTTCGTGTTATCTGATTAGTGTCCTCACCATCACATACTAAGGTTAAGAACGAGAAGGCTATTGAATGAAGTAGTAATGAAGTTAGAATCCCATGTTTGTCATATATAGTAATTCAACCTCAATTCTCTTAGTTAATGTTATTTAGTATAATCTCTTAGTTTAATAAAAACCCAATTTGTTATTTGTCTTAGCATTGAGCGATAACCATACATTGTTGCATAGGTGCATAAATTGAACTTAACCTAAACCAGTCTCTGTGGGAACGAATCTGATTTATATCTTATACTACTTGTGAACGCGTATACTTGCGTGAATATTAGCGCGTGTTTTCGCCCTAACAGTAGGTCCACCTAACCCCAAGAAAAGAAGAGCATTTAAGAAAATTGGAGGTAGGAATTAGGTTCGAAAATGGGAAGTTGGGATGAAATTTGTGAACATGGCTGAATTTAGGGAGTTTGTGAGGAGATATGGTGTCCTTGAGAGAAGAGGGGTTCAGTTTCTAACTAATGATAGTAGAAAATGCCAAGTATGCTGTGAGGGAGAGTGTCCCTTCTACATGTGGTGTAGTAGGGACAAAGATAGCGAGACATGCACAATTAAAATACTTGTTGACTCACACTTGTGCACTAAACCATACAACAACAAAATGGCAACAACTAGATACTTGTGTGATTTGTTTGGAGATAGGATTAGAAAGAACCCTCAGTGGAGTTGTAAGGAGATGGCTGAAACTATAAAAAATGAATTGGAAATTCATGTGCCTAAGATAAAGATTCTTAGGTTGAGAAAAATGGCACTTGAAGAAATTGTATAAAGTCTTAAACAACATTATTCAAGGGTCAGAGATTATGGTCATGAGGTGCTTCTTAATAATGTTCGTGACACTGTAAAAATTTCAACAACCAAATTGAATGAAGAGGATCCTGTGAAGTTCAAGAGGATATATGTATGCTACTTTGCTCTGAAAAGTGGTTGGAAGGCTGGTTGTAGAAAAGTAATGGGATTAGATGAATGTTTTCTGAAAACAGTTTGTGGTGGCCAGCTATTATCTGTTGTTGGAAGGGATGGAAACAACCAAATATTTCCAATTTGTTATGTAGTTGTTGAATCTGAAAATACAGATTATTAGTTGTGGTTCATTACCTTGATGAGGGATGATTTGAAATTAGAAGATGGCTTTGGATTGACAATAATAAGTGATCAGCAGAAGGGATTAAAAAATGCTGTGAATGAGCTCCTCCCATCTGTTGAACACAAACTCTGCACAAGGCATCTTTGTGCCAACTTCAAAAAGAATTAATGTTACTTACTTTACTCTTCAATTTCTTAACTTTTCTGTTTTTATTTCAAGTGTAATGTTACTAATACTTCCACTTATTTCAGGTTTAATACTGGGATTTTGAAGAGGTGCTTTTGGAAAATTGCATTACCAACACACAAGGTGGCTTATGCAAGAGCTATGAGAGAACTTGAGAAACATTCTAAGGTTGCCCATGCACACCTGTCAAAGTTTGACCCCAAGTAATAGTGTAGATCTCATTTTGCAACCCATTCCTTGGTTGACAATATAGACAATAACATGTCTGAAAGTTTCAACAACTGGATCATCAATGAAAGGTACTTAAACTTAACTCTTTTTATGTTTTGTGTCCCCTGAATATGTAACTATTTTGATCACAATCTCTTTTATGGACTAGGTTTATGCCCCTGCTTACAATGCTACAAGAGATTCACTATAAGCTGATGACAAGAATGACTACAAGAAGGGATGAGATGTTGAACACTAATCTCCAGATATGTCCCAGAATTAAGAAAAAATTGGATTTGCTAGTCACAGAATCAAGGAAATGGTCTGCTGCTTGGGATGGGGCCAAGAAGTTTCAGGTGAAGAGTGGAATAAGATCTATAACAGTTGATTTGGAGAATGGAACTTGTGACTACAGAATGTATGATCTCACAGGCATACCATGCCATCATGCAATTGCTGTTATCCACTCAAGGAGGCAAGAACCGCTTGACTATGTATCTGGGTACTATAAAAGGGATAAATACCTTGCTACCTACAAATTTTCACTGGAAGCAATAAAGGGGGAAGAATATTGGGATTTCCACTCAACTGAAACAATGTTGCCACCAGATATTCCTAAAAAACTAAGAGGAAGACCAAAGAAAATGAGGAGGAGAGAGGAGTGGGAATGAGGTAGCAGAAGGTAAGCCACACCATCTCCAGGATTTTTATTACAGAGGCTCACCAATAAGAGAGTAATGCATTGTAGTAATTGCAGACTTCCAGGCCATAGAGTCTCTAAATGCCCAACTAAGAAGTCTGGTGAGAATAAAGCCACTCAAGGAGATGCACCTGATGAAGAGGCAAGTAAGAAAAGAAAAGACAACACCACAGAACTTGTGAACAAGTCAGCCAAGGAGAAGAAAAGGCAAAAACTAGCTGTGAGAAGGCCTTAGAAAGGAATTAAAATTAATGAGCCCCAAAATCAAAGCTCACAGACTGGTGCTAAAAAGGTAAATGAGCCATCATATACAGGTAAAGGGAATTTGCCTATACAGGAGGAAGAAAAAGATAATAGTGATGAAAGTGAGATAGGTGAAGAAGATGTGTGGAGATTGTTTGAGCATGATTATACAAATGATGAAGCTGATCAACATGAAAGGGAGGATGCAGAGAAGTGTCAAGGCATTGATGATTTAATTGATGAAACAATTTCAACAATGAGGATGAAATTAAAGAAGGCCAAGGCAGTGGCTCAAGGTGGAACAGAAGGAGTTCAGCTGGCTGATGATGAGCCCCTTGCTTTCTTTAAGAAAGTTCCAAGGAAGAAGATGCCTTTGGTGAAAGGTAAGGGTGCAGATGAATGGGAGCTAGTGGCAAGGACTATGCTCAGTTTAGTGAGAAGCTTAGAGGTCCTGTAGGGACAAAGGCTGTGTTCATGCCTATACCAGGATTGGTACCTTTCAGACCACAAGATGTACACCACCTGCAAACACACCACCTACAAGAGCTGAACAGAGCACTAGTTCAATCAACAACCATCCTCCACCAGAGAGAAGGACTTATGCATTTAGACTAAGCACTGAGTTAAAAAGGCTAAGTGGGTTGAAGAAGACTCCAGAAGATCCAATTAACCTAGCTAAGTGAATCAAGTTTGCATTTTAGGCCTCAAAATTATGACTTTAAGACCTTGGATTTGCTTTTGATGTAATTTTATTATCTGTGTTGGTTAAAGACATTGTAAGACTTCTTTGGATTTGGTATTCAAGACTTATGACCTAATTTATGCTATTTATGTTTTGGATATGCTTTCTTTTACATTCAAGTCCAATTTTATTTAGATTTTTGTCATGTTCTCTTAACTGTTATCTGTCAAAATTTATTATAATTGTCATGACAAATTGTAAAGTAGTACAAGTAGCAAAATTTGGTCTTTATGACCTTTTTATTCATTGCATATATGCCAAACATACAACACATTCTGATCAAAACAATTACTCTTAACAATCATTACACATACACATTTACTGCCATAAACTAACTGCTACATGTTCATCACAAATGCAACCACCAATATAGCTACCAACACACAAATTTTCAGTTGTCTTTTCATGTTTTGCTTCTCAGCCTCCAACATAATTCTTGCATCAGTAAGTACCTTTCTTTCTTCCTTCAAAAGCTTCTTTTTTTAACACTCTCAGATAAATCATGTTCAACAAGCTTCAACTTCTCATCCAAATAAATCCTCTTGTGATTTAAGTGAGTAATCACTTCCAACGCTCTTGGACAGAAATTCTCTTCAAACCATTGAAAATAATGACATCCTAGGCCTTCCTATAATTAAAAATCACCACAATTTTAAAAACAAAATTAATTTATTGTTAAATGAAAACAAATTATTACCTTAGCTACGTGACAAGTATAGAATCGTCTTCCAGGATTTTTTAAAGTCCAAGAAGCACAAACTCTAGCTTGTCTCTCACAAAAACACAATTTATGTTCTTCCTTCTTCACCGACTACAGAGAGGAGGAACTTTCAGTGTGTTGTGCATATGTTGTGTACTTGATGATTACATAAATAAAACACCTAAGTAGATTTTACTTAGTGAAATATTGTAGCACTCGACGAATAAGGATTATAGTCCCGACGGATAAATCATTATAGTCCCGACGGATGATGACTTATTATCTATCGAGTGAGTAGCTTATGTAATAATAAGTCTGTAGCACATTTCTGCATACACCTTTGTATAGATTCTGTAGTAGCATATAAGTCATGTTGACTTTAACTAGATATGCAGAATAGGTTGATTAATTGTACATAGATGATGTCTTGTAATTCTGCATAAATGAATTGAAGTCAAGTGCCAAAATAGCTACCGACCGATGATTAACAAAGCCATCGACGGATGGTCAAATAGCTATCAACGGATGTTTAATATATCAGTCGACGGATGATCAATGAAACCATCAATGGATGATCATAAAGTCGACGGATGATCATGTACTCAACAGATAAAGAATTCAAATATCAGTTGACAGTGACAACTGGTCACATGCGTCGAAGTGTATGCAAATGGAATGAGGAAGCCTATTAACTGGGTAATAGAGAACAAAGTAACAAAGCATTAGACCCGATAGTTTTGACAATGATCCTGTCTTTTGACTTTGTAATCTTGGTAATATATAAACCAAGAAGTAGCAAATAGAATCTAAGATCTGAGATACAAAAAGTGAGAAACATTTGTAAGTAGAATTATTAGCATTTCTCTGTATTCTCAGTAGTTCACATTTGTAAGCAGCTGTGAGCATTCTTGCACACAGAGTTCTCTCGATATAATATATATCTCTGGTGGAATTATTTAAATCCACCAGAAAGTTTTTAAAGACTCTTGTTTTTATTTACTTGTGTTTTAATTCACTTAAGTTTTTATTCCGCATTGTGCTAATCAACACACTTATACTTATATTCGAGTTCGAACACTTTTATTTTAAGAAAAAGGTTCAAGAATTCCATTCAACCCCCCTTCTGTAATTCTTGCTATATTGTTAAGGGACTAACAATTGGTATCAGAGCAAGCTCTTAACTTATAAGGAGTTTAAAGATCAAACAATTCAGCAAGATGAACAAGAAGGATGTTGGAGTCAAGATTCCTTTTCTAGATAAAGATAATTACCATCATTGGAAGGTAAAGATGCATCTTCATATACTTTCTCAAGATGAGGCCTATGTGGACTGCATAGAAAGAGGCCCTCATGTTCCAATGAGAGCTGCAACAGGAAACCAGCCATCAGTCCCCAAGCCAAGGCATGAATGGTCTGATCCTGACATTGAACAAGTCAGGAAGGATAAAAAGGCCATGAATATTCTGTTTAATGGAGTTGATGTAGACATGTTTGACAACATTATCAACTGCAAAACTGCCAAGGAAGTGTGGGATACTATACAAATAATATGTGATGACACTGAGCAACTCAGAGAAAATAAGATGCAGCTCTTGATTCAGCAATATGAGCATTTTCACAATGAGGAAAGTGAGTCACTCACTGACATTTTTAGTAGGTTTCAAAAACTACTAAATGCTCTCAAATTGCATGTAAGGGTCTATCAGACTAAAGACTCTAATATGAAATTCCTTAGATCTCTTCCAAAGGAATGAAAACCAATGACAATCTCATTAAGAAACTCACAAGATTATAAGGAGTTTACTTTGTAGAGACTGTATGGCATCCTAAAAACCTATGAGCTTGAAATAGAGCAGGATGAAAGGATGGAGAGAGGAAAGAAGAAAGGAGGATCCATTGCACTAGTTTCTGAGTTGGAAAAGGAGAAGGAAGTAAAGATGGAAGCTGTTGAATCAACTTCAAAGGTCTATGAAAACAAGGGCAAAGGGCTTGCAGTAGAAAGTGATGATTCATTGAGCCAAGATGACATGGAGGACATTGATGAGCACCTAGCATTTCTTTCCAGGAGATTTGCCAAACTCAAGTTCAAGAAGAACTTTGGAGCAGCCAAGCCAAATAGAAACATGGTGGATAAGTCAAAATTCAAATATTTCAAATGTGGCTTGGCAGGGTATTTTGCCAGTGAGTGTAGGAAGTCAGATTCCAGTAAGAAAAAGTTTGAGTCTGTGGATTATAAGCAAAAATATTTTGATCTACTCAAGCAAAAGGAAATGGCTTTTATTACACAAGAAAATGACTGGGCATCAGATGGTCTGGATGAAGATGAAGATGTCAGCTATGTCAATCTAGCTCTAATGGCCAAGTCTGATGAAACAGAGACAAGTTCCTCAAGCAATCAGGTAATTACTACAAACCTTGCACATTTATCTAAAGCTGAGTGTAATGATGCCATTAATGACATGTCTACAGAGTTATATCATTTGCGTGTTACACTTAAGTCTCTTAATAAAGAAAATGCTAAAATCAAAGAAAACAATTTGTTTTTAAGTGAGAGGAATAATGTGCTTGAGTCTCAGTTTATTGATTTTAAGAAATTAACAATTGAGTGTAAGATTGCTAAGGAGGAATTAACTGAGTCCTTGAAAATGAAAGAAATTTTAAAGAAGCAGCTCGAGCGTGAACAAGAAGTGATTAAAGCATGGAAAACATCCAGGGATGTCCATGCTCAAATCACCAATTTCAAGGAATCGAGTCTTTCTGTGATGAAGCCTGGAAAAAGAACAAAGAGAAACTAGAACCTAATTTGGTAGATGGTCTGCTAACAGATGTAGACTCGAGGGATGATGAGGACTATCCGTCGGATAACAAAAAGTGTTATTCGTCGAATGATGAAAATCCTCATCCGTCGGCTGTGAGCAAGCCCATTAGAAAAGCCAAACTAGTTAAGCTGAATGAGAAGTATGGGTCTGTTTGCAAGAATTTTGTTTCAGGAGAGTCAAGTCAAGTTAAGAAAGGGAAAAAGGCTAATGTTGGTCACATGACTGTCAAACAGTTAAGTGACAGACTTGAAAAGATTGAGGTAAAAACAGAGACTAAAAGGAAAAACAATAGGAATGGTAAAGTAGGGATTAATAAACACAATAACTACACACCTGATAAATATGCTCCCAGAAAAATCTGTGTGAAGTGTGGTAGTGTAAATCATCTGTCTGTTAATTGCAAATCTGCCATGCCTACTTCCATGTATGTGCAGCCTCAATTTCCTAACATGAATGTCATGCCTCCCATGCCTGTTAATGCTATATCTACACAGAACATGAATGCACAGTTTGCTAATATGCTATTTACACCTAATCCTTAATATGCTGCATACAGTATGCCACAAATGCTATTTAGCATACCTTACTGGAATTAGATGTTTACCCACAGCATACCATTTCCTGTTAGTCATAGTATGCATGATAATTCTGTTACAATGAATGGTTTCAAAGGCCCAACTCAAAGGACTAAGAATGAATTTGAATTTCCTAATTCAAATGAGATAAGGCCTAAGAAACAGAAAAAGAAAGCTAACAAGGCAGGACCCAAGGAAACTTGGGTACCAAAATCAACTTGATTTGATTTTGATGTGTACAGGGAAACAAAAAGAATTTTTGGTACTTGGATAGTGGTTGTTCAAGACACATGACTGGTGATTCTACCCTGCTTACAGAGTTCAAAGAGAGAGCTGGCCCAAGTATTACTTTTGGAGATGACAGCAAGGGTTATACTGTGGGATATGGCTTAATTTCAAAGGACAATGTCATCATTGAGGAGGTTGCTTTAGTGGATGGTCTCAAACACAATCTGTTGAGTATCAGCCGGCTTTGTGACAAAGGCAATTCAGTAACCTTCAACTCAGAAGCCTGTGTTGTGACTAATAAAAGAAGCAACAAAGTGGTTCTCACTGGTGTGAGAAAAGGAAATGTGTGCCTAGCTGATTTCAACTCATCTAATGCAGAATCTGTAACTTGTCTTCTCAGTAAAGCAAGTCAAGATGAAAGTTGGCTATGGCACAAGAAGCTATCCCATTTAAACTTGAAGACCATGAATGAGCTGGTAAAGAAAGAACTAGTAAGAGATATTCCTCTAGTGGAGTTTTTAAAGGATGGACTGTGTGATGCCTGCCAAAAAGGGAAGCAGATTAAAGCATCATTCAGGAAGAAACTTGATTCAATAATTGAAGAGCCTTTGCAACTGCTTCACATGAATTTGTTTGGACCAGTCAATGTATTGTCCATCTTAAAGAAAAGATTTTGCCTAGTAATTGTAGATGATTTCTCAAAGTTCTCTTGGACATATTTCCTAAAGTCTAAAGATGAGGCTAGTGAAATCATCATCAATCACATAAGTCAAGTCAATAATCATCCTGATTTCAAGGTTAGAAGAATCAGGAGTGACAATGGAACTGAGTTCAAGAATTCAGTCATGAGAGCATTTTATGAGGAAAATGGGATTCTGCATGAGTTTTCAGCATCAAGGACTCCACAACAGAATGGAGTAGTGGAAAGGAGAACAGATCACTTATTGAAGCTGCAAGGACAATGCTTGAAGAATCTAAACTGCCTACATATTTCTGGGCTGAAGCTGTAAATACCGCATGCTACACTCAGAATATATATTTCTAGTTAATCAAGCAAGATGCATGACTCCCTATCAATTGTTCAAGAACAAGAAGCCAACTCTAAACTTTCTTCATGTCTTTGGTTGCAAATGCTATATTCTGAGAAATCAAACTGATCAAAATGGGAAGTTTGATGCTAAAGCAGATGAAGGAATTTTTGTTGGATATGCTGTTGGTAAAATATATAGAGTCTACAATCTAAGAACCAACATTGTTGTGGAATCAATACATGTTGTGTTTGATGATAAAAAGATTGAAGGACTGAAAGATGGAGATTACCATGAGAGCCTCAAATTTGATAATGTGGAGATGGTTAGTGATGACAGTGATGATGAAAGTGATCAAGAGAATGTATCTAAGGATAATGCAGATAAATCTACCACCAATGAAGCACAAAACTCAACATCTGTCGAGTTGCACAATGCTTCATCCGTCGAAAGGCAATCTGCGTTATCCGTCGGGAGACAACCTACTTCATCCGTCGGTACTCAAAATTCACCATCCTTCGGGTTATCAAAAGGAGCAGGAAGTCAAGACAGATCACCTATAGAAAGTTCCCCTTTCTCAAATCAAAGATTCACAAACTCAGGGGGAGTTTCAAATAGTCAAAACTCAATCACACATCAAGACAACAATGAGGTCTCTTCATCTAGAGCTAATCTACCTCAACAAAGGAAATGGACAAAAGATCATCCCTTTGAGCTCATCATTGGTGATGTTTCTGCTAGAGTTCAAACAAGAAAAACAACTCCGGAAGAATGTCTATACAGCAGCTTTCTTTCCAAAGAAGAACCAAAGAAGGTAGAAGAAGCTCTGTTGGATCCTGATTGGATATTAGCTATGCAGGAGAAGCTAAACCAATTTGAAAGGAATAATGTATGAAAGCTGGTACCCAAGCCTTAAGGAAAGAATCCAATAGACACCAAGTGGGTATTTAGAAATAAGATGGATGAAAATGGCATAGTTGTCAGGAACAAAGCTAGATTGGTTGCTAAAGGCTATTGTCAACAAGAAGGAATAGATTTTGATGAAACATTTGCTCCTGTTTCAAGACTTGAAGCCATCAGAATCTTCTTAGCCTATGCAGCCCATGCCAATTTCAAGGTCTATCAAATGGATGTCAAAAGTGCCTTTCTGAATGGAGATTTGGAGGAAGAAGTACATGTTAGTCAACCTCCTGGTTTTGAAGATCCAAATTTTCCAGAACATGTCTATTATCTTTTGAAAGCACTTTATGGACTGAAGCAAGCACCTAGAGCCTGGTATGACACTTTATCAAAGTTCCTTTTGGAAAATCACTTCACAAGAGGTACTGTAGATAAAACTTTATTTTTCAGGAATGTTAATGGCTCTAGTATACTTGTTCAAATTTATGTAGATGATATTATTTTTGGCTCTACAGATGAGAAACTTTGCAAAAAGTTTGCCAAATTGATGCAAAGTAAGTATGAAATGAGTATGATGGGAGAACTAACTTACTTTCTTGGTTTACAAGTTAAGCAAGTTAGTGATGGAATATTCATTAGTCAAACTAAATATATTTTTGATATTTTAAAGAAGTTTGATCTAATGGATTGTACATCTGCAAAACCTCCCATGGCCACAACAACTAAGCTTGAATTAAACACTATTGAAAAGTCTGTGGATATTTCAAGTTATAGAGGCATGGTTGGCTCACTTCTGTACTAAACAGCTAGTAGGCCAGATATAATGTTTGCTACTTGTTTATGTTCTAGATTTGAGGCTGACCCTAGAGAATCTCACTTAATAGCTATTAAGAGAATTTTCAGATATCTCAAGGGAACACCAAACCTTGGCATTTGGTACCCTAGAGATCCTGGTTTTGATCTAACTGGTTATTCAGAGGCAGATTATGCAGGTTGTAGAATTGATAGAAAGAGTACAACAGGAACCTGTCAATTTCTAGGAAACAAGCTTGTGTCCTGGTTCAGTAAAAAGCAAAATTCAGTTTCTACTTCTACAGCTGAAGCTGGATATATTGTTGCTAGCAGTTGCTGTGCACAGATTTTATGGATGAGAAATCAACTGCTGGACTATGGTTTGCAAGTTGAGAGGATTCCAATTTTCTGTGATAATACAAGTGCAATTGCCATCACTGAAAATCCAGTACAACATTCAAGGATAAAGCACATAGATATCAAGTACCATTTCATAAGGGAACATGTAATGAATGGTACTGTGGAGCTTCATTTTGTTCCAAGTGAGAAGCAACTTGCAGATATCTTTACCAAGCCACTGGATGAATCCACCTTTTCAAGGTTGGTAAGTGAGTTATGTATGCTTAATTACTCTTAAATTTATCTGAGTTATTTTGCAAGTTGATATGCAGCCAGAAATTTAATTGATTTTTCAGTCCTGGATGAAATTTTAGCTAAGTCAAAATTTACATCTCGACGGATGACCCTTATCCATCGAGTTTGGTCATCCGTTGACACACAATTTGCTAATAAAAATCAATTACTTTTCTGGAATATTTTATGTCTCGACGGATAACAGTTTATCCTCATCCGTCGAATTATCTTAATCTCAGCCGTTAATTTCCTGTAAATTATCCATCGAGTATACTTACAGTTTGTAAGCATTACACGACGGATAATGGGTGGAATTTTTACAGTTTATTTTTAAACGGCTATCTTAGGCAATTTCTATTGGTTAATTTATTTTACTTTATTATTTTTATCAGTTATTTTTGAGATAGTATAAAAGCTTATTTCATTGCAATTGTTTTCTTTTACCATTCTCAAATTCAACTGCTCTAATTTCATTCTCTCTCAAGCACTTACTCTCCTTCTCTTCAAGATTTTATTCTCTAAATAATGGCACCTGTTGTAAAGATTATGTCTCAAACTGTGTACATTTATGATAAGAACAATTTCACTGCATTAGTTAACAAAGGTATTCAGCAATCGGAAGACTATCACAAGATGATGGACTTTGTGAAAAATTGCAAGCTCAATTATGCCATGCTGGAATCACCCACAATCTTCTGTGAAATTGTTGAAGAGATGTGGACCACTACTACCTACAACTCTACTGACAAGACCATCACTCTAACCATCAAAGGTAAAGAATTCTGTATCAATAGTGATGTGATAAAAACATGTGTCAAAATTCCTGATAACAATGTAACTTCACCACACAATGACACTGATATCATAAATATGCTTAATTCCATGCACTATGCACTTCCTACTTCTAAACTGAGTGATATTAGGAGAATGGGTCTTAGGAAGGAGTGTAGTTTCTTGTGTGATGTAGTTACAAAGGTTTTCTCAGGAAAGATCAGTAATTTTGATTCGGTGAATATTTCCATGCTCAACATGCTATATATGCTAGTTATAGATAAATTTTATAATTTCAGTGACCTTGTCTTGTTTGAGTTAGGCTTTAAATTAGGTGAGTTAGCTAAAAGAGGTAAGAATGTGTATTATGCTAGATTTCTTATGTTATTGGCTAACCACCTCTATGAAGAGATTGTGCTTGAGAACCCTAACAACAAACTGGATTGTTGGGTTCAAGAGAGAAGGCTCATTGCAGATTTGAACAGGGCCAATCATCACAAGGATGTGCCAATGTTCTACTTTCCTGTAATGCAGGCACCTCAGGTAAGTGAGGTAAGTTCATCCATCCCTACAACTATTCCAATCTCCACAATTTCTTTGAGTTCAGGAGTAGCTATGACAACTGTGCCAATGACCAAACAGTTGCCTACCAAAGCTACCAAACCTACTACTATTTCCAAATCCAAATCAAAGAAAACCCCTTCTGCTATCTCTCAAAAGATGCCAGTTGAAAAATCCACCAAAGCTAAAGAGGGGAGTGTGAAGGAGGGTAAGTTAGGTGAGGGAAGGGGTGAACATCAAAGAAACCCCAAGAATAAGGTTGGAGAGTTGAGTGAATCCCAGCCTAGCCAAACTGCAGTTTCCCAACAAACTGCAGTGCTTAAACCAACGAGTCACACACTAAGCATAGCTATTATTTCAAAAGGCCGATCCTTCAAGCAGTACTGCTTCTCAAGATCTAGTAAGATAAGGGGAATTGCTTTAACCAGTCCCGCAGATATTAAGTAGAAGGCTCAAAGAGCAATATTCTCCCAAAAGGATATAGTTATTGAACAAAGCTCTCAATGAATAGCACAGGCTAAGAGGGTTAGGGACACAAGCTCACCCCAAACTTATACAAGAAAGAAGAAATCTAAAACCTCTGGGGATGCACAGGATACACACACAGTGCAAACTGGTGCTAAAGACACAGTCACTGCTCCTTCTCAAGTTCAGTTTGATGTGGCTCCAATAAATGTGGAGTCACAGCCAAAATCTCTAGTTATAGAAGCACCCCAAACACCATACTAACCAACAAATTCTCTGGATGTGGATATGATAAACACATCAATTCCTGATTCCCCTTCTTTAACTCTGTTGGGGAAGCCAAAATCCAGTGCAAGTGAGCATCATCTTTTAGATGATTTGTTGGCTCATTTGCCAATTCTTTCAGAAACTGTTGTGTCATCTGTGCCTAAAATTTCTTCAATCAGTACAGAGTCAACAATAGTTTCTCTTCCCACCTCATTCATTTCTACTCTCTCGATGGATATTGCTCATCCGTCGAGTAGTGATTGTATCCCGACGGATAAGCCTAACAGCAGTTATCCGTCGGATAGCAAAACCACTCACTCGATGGATATCACTCATCCGTCGAGTATCTCTGCACAACTTCAAACTTCAATTATTTCAAGTGCAGAAGATTTAGTGGTTGTGCAGTCACTCTTAGGATTGAGAGAGCAGAGTGTCTTGAGTGAGAGGCTAGGTTGCTCCCAGGAAAAAGGAGAGAAAATGAGTGAAAATCTGCAATCCATTTCTTCAGGATTGGCAAAAGGGAGTGAGAGGAGTCCCACCTTAGTAGGTGAAGGTGAGGGTGTGAGGGTGGGGAGCCCGGGTGAGACCCTGATGCAACAAAAGAGAGAACATGAGAGAAAAGCAGGTACAGAGGATATAAGGGTGGATCCAGCCATTGCTCATGAGTCAATGATTGTGGATGATGCAGAAAAGGAAAGACAATTTCAGCAACATTACAAAGCTGTAATTGATAACAGTTCCTTGGATGCTGACATTTTACTCATCCTGTGTCAGCCTATCAACTGTTGGCTGCTCAGGGCAATGAGGAAGCAAAGAAGACTTTAAATCTAGTACATACTTCAGAATCTCTACAAAGGGATAAAGCTGCTGTCAATTTAATGCCTTCTACAGCTGGTGAGCCATATGAAGAATTTGGAGTAAATTCTAATGATGATGACTCTGTCTCATTTGATGGAAGCATAAACTTAGGGGGAGAGAAAGGCCCTAGTTCCATTCCAGATCTACCTGAATGGGCATTGACAAAGGAGTCAACACCAGGACAATTCAATGTATCCTTAGTCAAACAAATCATGTCTATTCAAAAGGCCATTCAGAACACCTCAAATGCTGGTACCAAGGCTATTCTTCAAGCCCACTTAGATTCTCTACATCTCATGAAGCTACAGAAATTAAGACAGAATCTGAGTGTGGATGAACTCAAAAAGGATATTGCTGACTTGAAGACCTACAATTCTGAGAAGCTGGATTCAATAATGCCCTATGGTACCATGCAGGATCTGCTCCTGAGACTAAGAAGAGAATCAGATGCTGAAAAGAAGCTGGCCAAATTGGAGGACATAGTTCAAGTTATTGAAAACTCTGTGGCCACCATTCTTCAAAATCAACAGTCTCATACCAGTCTTCTAATGCAACTGGCTAAAGCACAAGGCTTGACTCCTCAACTTGATGATAACAAAAAGGGGAAAAAGGACCAAGTGAGGGGGAGAAACTTCATATACAAATCAGTAAAGTAATTGTGCCTTCAATTACTGTCTCAAAGCCACCAGTTGCAGATGGTATAGATCTAATTCAAGCAGTAGCAGCTAACTTGAAAGTTGCTGAGAAAGAAAAGTTGAGTTTGGTCAATTGGAAGAAGATTGATGAGGAGATACAGAAAAAGTTTGAACTTGTCAAGGAGCCAGTTAAGTCAGCCATCCATCACTCTCAAGTCAAGCAAATAAGTGTGAATGAGATGAGCATGAACTATCTAGAAAGAGGACAATCTTCCTGTATCAAGTCTCCAAAGGCTGAAATGATTCTTAAACCAAGGGCAAACTACTCAAAATCATCCTTGAAGAACCCCTTGGACACTGTATATAAGACACCCAAGCCTGATGAGAAGAAGCTTCTGTCAAGATCAATTGTTTTCTATAAAGATCCAGCTGATTCAGTTTCTAAAAGGAGGATTGCTAAGATTTTCAGAAATGGGAAAGAAATTTGTGTGGTGGCTGGACACCCTCAATTTGCTCAAGCAAAGAGAGAAGAAAAAGCTAGATTGAAGCAGGAGAAGAAGTAGGCTGCTCTAGATGCTAAAAAGGCTAAACAAAAGAGAGAGCAGATTGCTATCTTGGCCAAGCTACATGCTGTAAATTCATCACAACAAATTCCCTCTCAACCATCTGAAGCAACTGAATCAAGGAAGCAAGTTGAAGAACAGGAGAAATCTCCAAGAAAGAAGCAATTGGCTAAAAGAACTAAAAGGAAACTGGAAATTGTTCACAAGAAATTAGAAGATCAATTTCCTAAGGAATCCACACCAGCCACAACTCAAGCATCAAAACCCTTTATGGCATTTGAAGACATAAGGGTGGTGGATCCCTATAGGAATATTCATGGTGAACCTATTATGCCCAAGGATGAGCCAATAGAATGGGAGAACATACCAATTCCAGACTTCAATCTACCAATCCTTAGCAAGCCAAAAAGGACAAAGTCAAGAGCAGTCAAGAAAGTGAAGCTGTCACCTCTAAAATCCAAGTCTGTAGTTAAAGCTCAGCCCAAAGTCAATAAGGGAGACTACTTGTACTTGTGTGACATCAAAGAATTTTCTGATCTAAACCTCTATCTGGATGAACTAGATGAAGTAAGAAGTATTGATGCATACAGGAACCTACCTGAAAGGTTAGTGTTCAAGTACAAAGGAGGAAAGGAGATTCAGTGGCCACTTCACAGGATTCTTCAAGAGAGCCAAGCTGTACTGATTAAAGTTTATTCATCCTTCAAGAAGAACTTTGGGTTCAATATCACTGCAAGAAGACTAGTATTGAAGAAGATTGAAGAACTAAGGAGTGTCAGAGCTAAAGATGCACTCCCAAAGACTCTTATCATCCCATACACAGGGAGAAGAGTGCATCTAAGGCCCTACTGGCTGATAGAGTTCATAGATGACAAAGGGGTGAGAAGATTCTTCAGATTAGAAGACCAATTGCGCATCTCCAGCAATGAGACTCTCTTGGAAATGCAAGAAAAGCTAAATCTCTCAGAATCTGATGAATTGGAATTCCACAGGCAGCTCCAAAATCAGATTGATGAAAACAACAGAAAGCTTGGAAGAAGATCCAGACCTTCAAGAAACTAGAAAAATCTGCTCAGGCTAGAGGAGCATCTTAAAAATGACTATGAGCTAAACTTTGTACATTTTGATTAATTGAAGCACTTTTCAGTATTATCTACCTTTCTTTAAAGGTGTATGTTTAGGGTGTTTTGTTATCATCAAGTATCTCTTAATTTATGGCTACAATTCCATTAGACATAAATTGGGGGAGATTGTTGTGCATATGTTGTGTACTTGATGATTACATAAAAAAAACACCTAAGTAGATTTTACTTAGTGAAATATTGTAGCACTCGACGGATAAGGATTATAGTCCCGACGGATAAATCATTATAGTCTCGACGAATGATGACTTATTATCCATCGAGTGAGTAGCTTATGTAATAATGAGTCTGTAGCACATTTCTGCATATACCTTTGTATAGATTCTGTAGTAGCATATAAGTCATGTTGACTTTAACTAGATATGCAGAATAGGTTGATTAATTGTACATAGATGATGTCTTGTAATAATTGAAGTCAAGTGCCAAAATAGCTACCGACGGATGATTAACAAAGCCATCGACGGATGATCAAATAGCTATCAACAGATGTTTAATATATCAGTCGACGGATGATCAATGAAGCCATCAACGGATGATCATAAAGTCGACGGATGATCATGTACTCAATGGATAAAGAATTCAAATATCAGTTGACAGTGACAACTGGTCACATGCGTCGAAGTGTATGAAAATGGAATGAGGAAGCCTATTAACTGGGTAATAGAGAACAAAGTAACAAAGCATTAGACCCGATAGTTTTTACAATGATCCTGTCTTTTGACTTTGTAATCTTGGTAATATATAAACCAAGAAGTAGCAAATAGAATCTAAGATCTGTGATACAAAAAGTGAGAAACATTTGTAAGCAGAATTATTAGCATTTCTCTGTATTCTCAGTAGTTCACATTTGTAAGCAGCTGTGAGCATTCTTGCACACAGAGTTCTCTCGATATAATATATATCTCTGGCGGAATTATTTAAATCCACCAGAAAGTTTTTAAAGACTTTTGTTTTTAATTACTTGTGTTTTGATTCACTTAAGTTTTTATTCCGCATTGTGCTAATCAACACACTTATATTTATATTCGAGTTCGAACACTTTTATTTTAAAAAAAGGTTCAAGAATTCCATTCAACCCCCTTCTGTAATTCTTGCTATATTGTTAAGGGACTAACACAGTGCTTCTACCCTTGGGGCTTCTGTTTGTTGATATACCAGTAATAGCTATATAAGCCAAATTGAAGTTAAATGATGAGAATTTGTATTTGGGTTCATTCAACAATGAAGAACCATAATTGTTATATATATATATATAGTGACTGAGATGTAAAGGAAGTAGCCGTTGCAGTCAGCCACGTCAAAAAAAACCCGTTACATACACGCTGTCAAACAAATGCATGCCACGTTAATTCTCCCGTCAAGTCAACAACGAAGACTAACGGGGCTATCATTACTGGCAACTACAGTGGTGCAAGTGAGACGCCAATAACTTGAGTGTGTTTTCTAATATGTGCCCTTCAGTTCAGTGACCATATTGAGATTTAACCCTTTTTTTTGTTTTCAACAAGTATTAATTTGTTAAACCCTTGGATTTAAAAAGCGTTTTGTGGATTTTTTTAAAGAGAACATAATGGTTCTGGAAATTAGTTGTGTATTATAGATTACTACTTAATGGGGTGTCTTTTTTTAATCATATTGTTTTGGGCTAGCGGAGGAGACTACACTTTTATAATGTTTCACTTGGACAACAAAACAAATTTGGAGACTAAATTTTTTTAAATTTTTATAGAGAAAAATGTCTTAATGCAGTGTATTTTTAATGATAATATTTTAATTTTTTAATCAAATTATGTAATTTAAAAATACTTCATGCATTTATATTAAAGTTTTTTTGTACCCGCCTAAATTAGGTGATTACATACTGTTAGATATATTTGATAATGTCATGTGTAATATGATTTGTGTTTAGTTTTCAGATCTTAACTAACAGGACAAATCAGTACTTAACTGAAAATCAGCACTTATACTGAAGACAGAACTTAAGATATCAGAACTTAAGTTATCAGAAGATATTTATCAGGAGATAATATCAGGACTTAATATGACTTTCAGATAAGGCATGCGGCTGATTGAAAGGAAAGAAGATCAAGAGTAAGACAAAAAGAATTGTGCATGAAGAAGGAATTATATGTAGAATAGAATACTTGAAAGAAAAGATAACTAGTTGATATATTTTAGGAAGCAGAATTATATTCCATATCAATTAGAAGATTATCTTATAAATGTGTAGTATATAAACACAGGCATAGAGTTTACACTAGAAGTGTTACGATTTATCAAAGTTATTATTCTTTGTAACTCTAGCAGCTCTCGTGATAATTTGTTCATCACTGAGAGAGGATATTTCCATATTGTAACAGAGTTTATTGTGTTGAATAAAATCTATTTTCTATTACTTGAGTTCTTATATTCGATTTGATTGTGCTAAACACTGTATTCAACCCCCTTCTACAGTGTGTGTGACCTAACAAGTGGTATCAGAGCCATCTGTTAACACATAAACAGTTTAAGATCCAAAAACAATCATGTCTGAAGAAGAAACTCCAACCAAGCCCACCAAAACTGAAGAACCTCCAAAAACCATAACTCATAGTCAATATGAGAGTGTAACAGTTCCATGTTGAAACCTTCTGAGTATTCCATATGGAAAGTGAAGATGGCTATGTTTCTGGAAGCTACAGATCCAGAATATCTCGACTGGATTTATGAAGGACCACATATGCCAACCAAACTCTCTGTGGAAGTTGCAGGTCAGCCAGCAAAGTCTGTACCAAAGGAGAAAAGTGATTACACTGCTGAAGATATATCATCGATTGCAAAGGATGCAAAGGTAAGACACTTGCTGCATAGTGCCATTGATAATGTCATGTCAAACAGGGTAATTCAATACAAGACTGCAAAGGAGATATGGGATGCTTTGGAAATAAGGTGTCAGGGAACTGATGCAATCAAGAAGAACAGGAAGACGATACTCACTCAAGAGTATGAGCACTTTGACTCAAAGCTTGATGAGTCATTAACTGATTTATATGACAGATTTGTCAAACTCTTGAATGATTTGTCAGTAGTTGACAAAGAGTATGATATTGAAGATTCAAATCTTAAGTTCCTGTTAGCTCTTCCTGAAAGATGGGATTTGAAGGCCACAATAATAAGAGAGAACTATGATCTTGAGGAAGCAACTCTTGATGAAATTTATGGGATGCTCAAGACTCATGAACTTGAGATGGAACAAAGAAGCAAGAGGAATGGAAGAAAGTCAAGAACATTTGCCTTTGTGGCTGAGGAGGAAAGTCCCAAAGTAGCTGCCTCAAGAAAAGGCAAGGAAAAGACTCTCATCACAAAGTCTGATACTGAGTCATCAAGTTATGATAGTGATGATGACTCAGAAACTGAAAGTATACCTGAGATGGACCATGATGAGGAGATGATGAAGCTGTGTGCTTTTATGGTGAAAGGGATCACAAAGATTGCATACAGAAAATTCTGGAGAGGAAAGAAGTTTTCCAAGAAAGGTGCAAGTTCTGATAAGAAAGGTTTCAGAAAATATGAAAGCAAAGGAGGAAAGTCTGACAGAGGAGATTACTCAAATGTTAAATGCTACAACTGTGGTGAGAAAGGCCACATATCTCCAGATTGCAGAAAAGGGAAAAGTGACAAAGGCAAGGCTCTTGTCACAAAGAAGAAAAGCTGGTCAGATGCTTCAGATTCTGTGGATGAGGAAAACTATGCCTTGATGGCAAATGTTGATAGCAGTTCTGATACTGCTGACTTAAAGGTACCTCAAACTACTTATGCCTTTTATACTGATGATATTACTGAGTTGAGAAGATATCTTAAAACCATGTTCATTAGTTATAAAGATCAAACTTTAACATGTGAAAGATTAACTTCTGAAAATCTTGCTTATAAAAAGAGGAATGATTATTTAGAAAAAGAGTTAGTCATGTTCCATCAAACTCAGAAAGATAGAGATGATGCCTTTTATGTTAGGGATGAAGTGCTAAAAATGAATGAATCTCTAAAAACCGAGTTAGAAAAGGAAAGAGAGATTATCAGGACTTGGACTAACTCTGGTAAAGCAACTCAGGATATTCTTAGTAGTGGAAACTGGAAAGAGGGTTTAGGTTATGGAGATGATAAGAACAGTAAGAGAACTATAGAAACTGAGCCTATAGTTGTTAAACAAAAACCAAAGGTAAATCCTGTTAAGTTTGTAACTGTAAAGTCTGATATTAAGAAATCAGAAGTTAAGGAAAAAGTAACTTCTGACAAACCTAAACAGGATAAGCCAACTGAAGTTAACATAGGCTTAGTGACAAAGAAGCAGCTTAAACATAAGCTGAAAGATATTAAGAATGTAAACAAGGTAACGCCGCCTAGGAAAAATAGGAATGGAAAGGAAGGTGTGAACAAAAGTAACAATTATAAGCCTGTTCCTAATGCTCCTAGAAAAACATGCCATAACTGTGGAAATTCTAACCATCTGGCTTCTTTTTGCAGGAAGAATCAGAATATAAACTCCTTACCTTCAAAATCAGGAGTTAAGAGTCAGTCTGTTAGATATAAGCCACAAAATCCTTATTTTCATTATGGTAGTTTATGGCATTCCATTTATACTTGTAAGGATTATCATAGTTTGTACTATGATTATTATCAAATAAAACCTTATGTAAAGAAAGTTAGCATTATTCCTTCTAGTATAAGTTCTGATG
Organism: Apium graveolens; assembly: GCF_009905375.1. Taxonomy (NCBI): domain Eukaryota; kingdom Viridiplantae; phylum Streptophyta; class Magnoliopsida; order Apiales; family Apiaceae; genus Apium; species Apium graveolens. The sequence continues at coordinate 70,651,413 of NC_133653.1, forward strand.
CAAAGTCTGATATTGCAAATTCTGATAAAAAAACTGTTAACACAAACTCTGATGCTAAATCCGCTGCACATGTTAACAAACTTAAAAATGCCAAAGGATCCAAGCAATTATGGGTCCTTAAAACTAATCATTAGTGGTCTTTGTGATTGCAGGGCAACAGGAAGAACATCCTAGTTCTGGACAGTGGATGTTCAGGACATATGACTGAAAATAAAGCACTGCTATTAGACTTTGTGGAGAAAGCTGGCCCAGGTGTTTCTTATGGAGATGGCCACATTGGAAAAACTCTGGGATATGGTAATATCAATCTTGGGAATGTCATCATTGAAAAAGTAGCTCTAGTCTCAGGACTTAAACACAATCTGCTGAGTGTTAGTCAAATCTGTAATAGAGGTTATCATATGGATTTCTTTGAAGAACACTGTGAAGTTGTAAGCAAATCTACATGCAAAGTTATTCTGAAAGGATACAGACATGGTAACATTTATGAAGCCAAGCTTTCAACAAGTACTGATGGTTCTGCAATCTGTCTGTTGAGTAGAGCATCAATTAAAGAAAGCTGGAATTGGCACAAGAAACTCTCTCATTTAAATTTTAACAATTTAAATGAACTAGTCAAGAAAGATCTTGTGAGAGGACTGCCAAAATCAGTATTTGCTCTTGATGGCCTTTGTGATTCATGTCTGAAGGCAAAACAAAGAAAATCTTCATTCAAGAACAAGACTGAATCATCAATTCTTGAGCCTTATCACCTACTACATGTTAATCTATTTGGTCCAGTTAATGTCATGTCTATTGCAAAGAAGAAATATGCTATGGTCATAGTGGATGAGTTCACCAGATACACATGGGTGTATTTCTTGCACACAAAAAGTGAAACTGCATCTATCTTGAGTGATCATGTCAAGCAACTGGATAAATTGGTCAAAAATTCTGTAAAGATCATAAGAAGTGATAATGGCACTGAGTTCAAGAATTTGATCATGGAAGAGTTCTGCAAAGACCATGGAATAAAGCAGGAATTTTCTGCTCTTGGAACTCCATAACAAAATGGAGTTGTTGAAAGAAAGAATAGAACTCTTATTGAAGCTGCACGAACTATGCTTGATGAAGCAAAGTTGCCAACCTACTTTTGGGCTGAAGCTGTGCAAACTGCTTGTTTTACTCAAAATACAACACTTATCAACAAGCATGGAAAAACACCATATTAGATGATGAAGAAAAAGAAGCCAAATCTGAAGTATTTTCATGTATTTGGATGCAAGTGTTTTGTTTTTAAGACTCATCCCAAATAGCTATCTAAATTTGATCTAAAAGCTGATGAAGGAATTTTTGTTAGATATCCACTTTCTACAAAAGCCTTCAGAGTCTATAATTTAAGAACAAGGGTTGTCATGGAATCTATCAATGTCTCTTTTGATGATAAGAAGATTACTGGACTTGAAGATTTTAATGATCATGATCAGCTGAGATTCGAAAATGAAGTTTTAAATTCTGATTCTGTAAATCATGATACTACAAACTCTGATGGATTAAACTCTGATGTTATTGAAACTGTGGTGACTACGCCTAAGGAAAATACACCTGTGCAGGGGGAGCATACTGAAGATCCAACCACATCTAAAGAAGCATCAGAACCTACAACAAGCTCTTCAAGTTCTTATGGGCCAAGTTCTGATAATTCTGGAAACTCATGTTCTGATATTTCTGGAAACTCAAATAATGAAGGATCCAACTCAGAGAGCATAATTTCAGGAGGAGCATCAGAAAATGTTGATGGAGACAACATGGATCGTGGGGGAGCATCCAGTTCTAGAAAAAACCTTCCATCTGCAAGGAAGTGGATTAAGAACATACACATGACTTAATTATTGGAAATCCAGATGCAGGTGTCAGAACTAGAACAACTACATCAAATGAATGTCTCTATCATTCTTTTCTTTCTCAGACTGAACCAAAGAAAGTGGAAGAAGCTCTTCAAGATGCTGATTGGGTGCAAGCAATGCAAGAAGAGTTAAACGAATTTAAAAGAAATAAATTCTGGACCCTGGTGTCAAGACCAAAGAATAGGTCTGTTGTTGGCACAAAGTGGGTGTTCAGAAACAAAACTGACAGTGATGGCATAATTATAAGGAACAAAGCAAGGCTGGTTGCAAAATGATACTCTCAACATGAGGGAATTGATTATGATGAAACGTTTGCACCAGTTGCTAGATTAGAAGCCATAAGGATATTTTTGGCTTATGCTGCTCACAAGAAGTTTAAAGTCTTTTAAATGGATGTGAAAAGTGCTTTTCTCAATGGAGAATTGGAAGAGGAAGTATATGTTGAACAACCTCCAGGCTTTGTAGATCCCAAATTTCCCAATCATGTCTACAGGCTTGATAAAGCACTTTATGGCCTTAAGCAAGCTCCAAGAGCATGGTATGAGACATTAGCTCGGTTTCTTCTGGAAAGTGGATTTAACAGAGGGACTATTAACAAAACATTGGTCTACCTCAACCATGGAAAGGACTTACTTTTGGTGCAAATATATGTTGATGATATCATTTTTGGTTCTACAAATGACAAACTTTTTAAGAAGTTTGCCAAGCTGATGCAGTCAAGATATTAAATGAGTATGATGGGAGAACTTAACTATTTTCTGGGCCTTCAAGTCAAGCAGAATGAAGAAGGAACTTTTATTTGCCAATCTAAGTACACCAGAAATTTGTTGAAGAAATTTGGAATGCAAGATTGTTCAAGTGCATCCACTCTTATGGCCACTGCAACAAAATTGGATAAAGATACTGGTAAATCAGTAGATATTACTGATTACATAGGTATGATTGGCTCTCTACTCTATCTAACTGCAAGTAGACCTGATATCATGTATGATATCTATCTTTGTGCAAGATTTCAAGCAGATCCAAGAGAACCTCACTTAATAGCTGTGAAAAGAATTTTCAAGTACCTTAAGGGTACAGCTGATCTGGGATTATGGTATCCTAGAGAATCAGACTATAAGCTAATAGGTTACTCAGATGCAGATTTTGCAGGATGCAAAATTGACAGGAAAAGCACAAGTGGAAGCTGCCAATTTCTTGGAGGCAGATTGGTTTCTTGGTTTAGCAAGAAACATAAGGCAATTTCCACATCAACTGCAGAAGCAGAATACATTGCTGCAGGAAGCTATTGTGCACAGATTCTTTGGATGAAGAATCAGTTACTGGATTATGGGTTAGAATTTTCTAAAATCCCTATTTACTGTGATAATCAAAGTGCTATTGCTATGACAGGTAATCCAGTTCAACACTCAATGACAAAGCACATCAGCATTAGGTACCACTTCATAAGGGAACATGTGGATGAAGGTACAGTGGAATTGCATTTTGTTCCCACAGACCAACAACTAGCAGATATCTTCAGAAAACCACTGCGTGAAGCTACTTTTACAAGATTGGTAAATGAACTTGGAATGGTTTCAGGTTCTTTCTCTAAATCTGCTTAGTTTATGTTCTGATACATCAGACTTTATGTTCAGTATTTACAGATATTACTATCTTTGTGTATTTTGTGCTTAAATTGAAAATTACTTAAGTGCTGATTGTTGTCTGATGTGAATTTCTAAACTCTAATAGTGATATGAATGTTTCTGTGACTATTCAATCCAATGAGGATAACTGTGCTAGATGCTGACCTAGTAATTTTAAATATACTAAAGATCCCATATTTGAAGTAATTGTTTATGCGGAAATCTTTTAACACAAGCAAATTCTGATATTGAGCTTAGTTAAGTTTACTTTGTGTATCTTATTACTAAGTCAAAAACTAGAATAGTGCTTCTTATCTGTTAAGTTCTGATATTAGTAAATCTGGTGGATGAACTAGGTGCTGATAAGCCTCACTTATCAAAAGAAGAAAAAAAGAAAAGAAATAAAAATCGGGTACTCCTTTGAGATCTAGAGTAAAAATATGGAAGGGAAGACCCAAGTGCATTGCTGGTATTAAGTAATATGCATTAGAAAAGCAAAATAAAATTTTCTTGGTGACTTTTCACACTCTATGATTACCGGAGAAATACTCTGATAACAGCATAAATTCTGATAAGCAGTCGTGACTCACTTACACTGAGAAGCCACTGTAAAATAGAATTTCAAAAGATGCATAAAATGAGCACAAAACAGTTGAGGTGGACTCATGCATGAACTCATTCAATAGTAGGCTTCAGAATAATGACAGATTTTGAGGCAAAGTTCTTAGTTATGCGTTATTTCTAAGATGTACTGAAGTGAATTAGACTTTACTCTTTGTCTGATATTTTGCTTAATGCACACACTTACACTCCATATGAATGATGAAAATTACTGTGGTGATCAATGTTATTTTTAGATGAACAGTCTATGTGTCAGATTGCATAAATTCTGAGGACAAGTTCTGATGGAAGTTCTAATGATTAAGTTCTGATGAAACCATATCAGAATTTGTGTGAAGAATTACAGGAATACACATTCACTTTTCGAGTAAAGGAGCCATATTCTGATGACTTTTAAATCCTGATAATAATCAAGTTTTGATGCTGACGTGGCAATATTTATTTACTTGGTTTATTTTTGGTCATTACTTGAACGATAATATTTTTACAGAATATTGGTTAATGTGAGATAAAATAGTCATAATCATTATGGGTTAGTGGTTAGCGTGTATGTCTTGAAAATCTGCATGCGCACAGTAACAATTATCATATCCCGTGCCCATTAACTCTGGCTTTAGATCTTTTACTGACTGTCATTATTATACATCAGTCTAGGGAGTCGAAGGGTCATTATTTTTACTTGTAATTTTTAACCAGTCCTCGTGTCCCTTAGTATTCCATTGTCTATTTAAATGACTGATCATTCTTCAGTAAAACCACATCTGTTCATTTCTCTCAAACAAATGGCACATTTTAGTTGGTTTTACCCTTATAACACCGAAACTGTGCACATTTTTTGAAATGGAATTCCGACTCCATATCCTATCAACAACATTCCATTTTTCATCTGGATTCAACTTCCAGATAACATTAAAAATGATCTGTTGTCTTTCCAAAGAGAAGCTCATCTTCGTATTCTTAAACAGCAGGAGCAAATCATTCATCTTGATGTTCTCTTTGTTGAAAGTAGGAAGAAGAATTAATTGTTATCCATCCATTTCTCTTCACCGTCAGCTTTATCAGGCTTCTTAGCTTAGGACCAAGGCTGTTGATGTTAGGAATCGTAGAATAGGACTATCTTGTAATTTTTGCATGTAATTGATAAATATCATCGAATGTAATCATCTGATATATCAATGAAATTTTCTTTAATTACAAGATTTATTCTTTGTTTCTCAAATTATGTTATTGTGCATGTTTAATTGCAATTTATTAATCTTTACTTCATCAACTTTTAACTTTACTTTGTGATGAATGTTTTGATTAAATTCTGTTGATTTGAGAAAACAACTGAGGAACAGGTTCCAATATCAGAACCTGTTGTTGTAGAAGCTGAGAAGGTTTCTTCTCAGAAAGATACTGTAACTGGGAGTTCTAGGCCCCTCAAAAGGCTTAGAAAGTTAAATTTTGATGATAAAGCTCCTACAGTATCTCCACCTTTGAAGAAATTAAAGAAACAGGGAGCTCACAGGGACATAGTTGAGTCGGATTCAGAGGATATAGTGGAAGCAGCTAAGGAAGGGGATCATGAATCTCTGATCTCAACAGAACCTATTGTTATTGAATTACTTCCTTCTGCACAACCAGAAACTGCACAACCAGAAACTGCTCAAGCTAAAATACCTATACCTCCTATGTCACCTATAGTTGATCCAGTACATATTGAAGAACTAGGCACAAGTGCTGAAATTGATATTCATAACTTGACTGTACCTGAGTTTTTGTACTTGGAAGCTCCACCAAATCAACTCCACCAACAACATCAATTTTGGATGTTGATCAGAACCTGACTGCATATCAGAATTTAGAGGATAATGTTGAAGCCTCTATAGCCTCACATACTGCTATTTTATCAGAGGATGCTGATACTGCAGGATCTACAAGTTCAGATGTTGCTAATGAAGAAATTACTGGTGAAGTTGCTGCCAATTTAGATGCTGATGCAGCTGGTCCATCAGGACATGCACCTCAACAAACAATTAATAAAGCTGATTTAGTCAAGAAGTTTGTTATAGGGAAAGCACCAGTACCTTTGAGTGAAACTCCTAGAGGAAAGGAGTGGACTAAAGAATGGAACTCAGTTAGTTTTGTTCCTTCTGAAAAGATTCTTGCTGAGCATCTTGCAAAAGCTGATGAAATGCTGATAAATGATGATTTCAAGGCATAGCTCAGAGTTACTGCATTGAGTACAAGGCACCTTCAAGGTCAATACTCAATAACTCATGACAAGGTGAACAAAATTCAGGAAGCTCTGATTCAGCAAGATATGAATGTGAAACTTGAAAAGAACAGATTTTTCAAGCCATCCTTTGACAGAATTGCCTACATTGAGAAAACTCAGGAGAAGCAACAAACTCAAATTGAAGAAATTCTGAAGCATCAAGCTTCTCACCAAAATCAACTCAATGAGATCCAATCCTTAGTGGAATTGCTTGTATCTCTTCTTTTACCTACTGATGCCAAAAAGGGGGGAGAAAGTGATTAAGTCCAAATGCAAATCTATTCAAACACTGAAAGGGAAGGATGATGGAAATGATGACCAGGGTAGAGGTCAAGGTCAAGGCAAAGGATTTTCATCAAGTAAAGCTAGAATTATAAGTCAAGGAACAAGTTCTGATACTGGGAGAAGAATAAGTTCTGATACTGGTAAAAGGATAAGTTCTGGTGAACATATGGAACTTGATGAAGAAATTTCAAAACAGTTATTTTTAAAAAAAATCCAGGAATGGAATTTGAGAGTCTAAAGGAAGAAGAAGCTAGACTCAAAGCAGAAGGTGTCAAGACAAAATCTAAAGCTTCTGTTGTTGAAAAGAAATTTCCGAAACCTAAGGGTATTATGATAAAGGAAAGAACAAGTTCTGAGGCAACCAAGGCCAAATCACAAATGGGAATTAATGCAAGGTCTAAGGGCAAAGAAAAAGTTGATGAACCTGTAAAGGTTTATATGCCAGTCATGGATGAAGAAATAACTGATGATGAAGAAGATATTAGTCTTACTCTGATTTCAAAGAAGATTTTTCAAACAACCTGTGACATGGCTCATGTTGTTCAGAGTCAATATTTAGTAAGTTCTGATATGACAGTGAAGCAAGCAACCTCTGACTTAGCTCAAGTTAGCTTGATATCAGAAGATAAGGAAAAGGAAACCTCTGACATTGCTCATGTTAAACCTTCAAAGATACTCCTACCAGGATTCACCAAAGCTAAACAGACTTAACCTTTGAAGACTGCAGCTAGTGGTTTTGAAGCAAGAGTTGTTGCAGGGAAGGAAGCAAGAGATAAATCTGGGTTGGGTAGTTCTGATGAAAGAAGAGTACATAATACTACCAATGATCCAACTTCCTTAAGTGAACCAGGTGTTGGAGCAACTCCTGAAAGATTGAATCGACTTGAATATGTACAAATAGTTTACCATACCTTCTTGAAAGAGCATATCTTGTTATATTTTATGACAGATGGAAGGGTATACCAAATTAGGAAGAATGCTATACCACTGGAGTATTTTGAGGAATTGGAATATGTTCTATTTCTACTTCAAGTGAAAGACAGATTAACAGATAGTGCTGCAGGGTATTTAAAGTCTCAAATTCAAAGACAGAAGAAGCTTTATTCTGTAAAGTCTGACAACACATACTGTCCCAAGTACAGAGATCATAAAGGTGATATTGTCGATATGAAGCCTAACTCTGCTAGGATTATAACTACTTTTCTGGGTTATAAGGTTGTGGAATTCAATCTAGAGTCTGACAAGGCATATCTGATAAGACTAGATCAGGAGATAAGAAAAGTTAAGATAAATGATCTCAGAGCAGCTATTTTTCAAATTGGAGAAGATACAGCTGAATTGATAAATGCTAAAAGGAGGATGGTCAATGAACTTGAATATGCAGAGAAATGTTTGTTGAAGAACTATCTCAGGACAACTCCTGATATCAAAGAGATCAGAAATTGAAAGTGAAGCCAAGTCAAAGATCTACAACTACTTAAATTCTGAAGTTTATACAGACTGAAGCTGTTATCAGAAGTTAAAGATGGTAAAGCTGAAAGGACTGTAAGTTGTAGTTATCTAGTCAAATTCTCATGTATTTGTACTTAATGTTTTTGACATCATCAAATATCTGTTGAACTTGTATATTATGCTAATTTACAAGTTGGGGGAGATTGTTAGATATATTTGATAATGTCATGTGTAATATGATTTGTGTTTAGTTTTCAGATCTTAACTAACATGACAAATCAGTACTTAACTGGAAATCAGCACTTATACTAAAGACAAAACTTAAGATATCAGAACTTAAGTTATCAAAACTTAAGTTATCAGAAGATATTTATCAGGAGATAATATCAGGACTTAAGATGACTTTCAGATAAGACAGGCGACTGATTGAAAGGAAAGAAGATCAAGACTAAGACAAAAAGAATTTTGCATGAAGAAGGAATTCTATGAAGAATAGAATACTTGGAAGAAAAGATAACTAGTTGATATATTTTAGGAAGCAGAATTATATTCCATATCAATTAGAAGATTATCTTGTAACTGTGTAGTATATAAACACAGGCATACATTTTACACTAGAAGTGTTATAATTTATCGAAGTTATTATTCTTTGTAATTCTAGGAGCTCTCGTGATAATTTGTTCATCACTGAGAGAGGACAGTTCCATATTGTAACAGAGTTTATTGTGTTGAATAAAATCTGTTTTCTGTTACTTGAGTTCTTATATTCGATTTGATTGTGCTAAACACTGTATTCAACCCCCTTCTACAGTGTGTGTGACCTAACACATACTTGTGACTTAGGAGCATTAATCTCGTATAAATAACCGTGTACTTTATGTGGTGTTGACTTATTGCATAATTCCTTTTTATGATGGAAACTTATTGCATAATTCTTAAAAATAATGTTCTAAATGGCAGAAAGGGAGAAATGGTCCTTATTTTAACAAGAAGGAAACATCGCACAAAACAATTATGTCATTTAGCGTTTTATATGTCCGTAACTTTATGTAAATAGTATATTTTTTTTTAAAATTGAAAATGTAACATGAAGTTATATTTTTTTGTCAAGAATCGGGTAACTCGTGGATGAATTGCATATGTGCATCTGAATATAATACCCGGAGTGAGAAGTTCCTTCATAAGTTGGTTATTTAATAATCGGACATGCAGAGATGATCATAGACATTTAACTAATAACGTTTTAATATCTGAAAATAAAACTCCTATATTGAAAATCTACACATGCACCCTGAAAATAAGGAAAAAAAATAAAAAGTAGATAAATCAATAAATACACCAAAATGTAAATATATAATTTATAAGATTTGAAAACTCAAACAATATTTGATTATAAGAAATTAATAAAAAAATATAAGTATATAATATAAAAATGTGTCTATATATACATATTTTTATATTGTATGTTTATGTGCACACACATATATATACATATATAGTGCTATTCTACTAGAAATATTCTTATAATGAAAATTAGAAACTAAAATAAAAAAATTCTAAATCATATCGAAATATAGCACCTACGGTATGCAAATTGATCGTTGGGAGATGCACAAAAATACAGTGAAGTCGGATTTTAAAAAATAATTACTATCTGATAGGAAAAATAAAATGAGAAACAGAGGGACAAAAGCTCAGATTTTGGGAGGATGTAGATTAATTCTGTGTGTACTGGTGCCATATAGGGCCATTATATTAGATTGATCTAACGAATTATATTAGTTTATAATTTTTTTAAATTTTTTTTTTATTTTTATTTGAACAAATGCTTATTTATATATATATATATATATAGATCTCTTTAGTCATACACGAAAAATAATTAAAATTGAAGAGTAATTGTAATATCCGAAAAATTTGAAAATATTAGTATGTAATAAAATTAGAGTTATTTGAATTTTAGTGTTATTTATGTGAATTAATGAGTAAATGTTGTGCAAGACATGCCTATACCATAACAAGACTAAGTCAGTTTGACAACCCTAAGTAAGTTGTATGATAATCTAAGTTTGCATTTTATATTGTAACACTTAAGTCTATAAAAGTGTAGTTAGATTAAACTGGAGTATTTTTCTGTAAACAGTTTCAAGCCTAAGAATAAACTCTGGAAGAAGATCATGCCTCAGAGAAAGTGTGAAGAAGTTTGAAGTTGAATAAATCTATTTTGGGAAAAACACTCCAAGTCAAGAAATCTACAAGTCACAGATTATGTGTTATAGAGAAGTCATTCGAGAACTCCAAAATGACTTATCGAGAAGTCAAGAAAAGCTACTAGAGAACTCAGAGATATCGACATGCCAAATTAAAGACATGAAGATTGGAGATATCGATAAGTCAAAATATCATTTGAGATCTCTGAGATATCGATAAGTCTGTTTGTCACTAGAGAACTCAGAGATATCGATAAGCCAAAGTGAAGACATGAAGATGAGAGATCTCGACAAGCCAAATTCTCTTATAGAGAACTCAAAGACTTCGATAAGTCAAACAACTATAGATTAATTAGAGATCTCAATAAGCCTTTATACTTATCAAGATGTCGATTTCTCTATATGACTAACTGGAGATCTCGATGTGAAGCTCAAGTACATAATGCATATCAGTTTTATATCCAAGATTATCAATTAACAAACAAATCAATCACTGATTTGAAAAGTCTACAAAAGAAGCTTGAAGAGTACTAGATCAAAGGCCAAGATTAACTGGAAAAGTGAAGTAACAGGCATGCACGATTTACAAAGATACACTAAGCCAAAAATAGAAAGATTTAGTTATCCAAAAGTAGGGTTTAGTACATGTTGTTGCATGCTGTGTAAAAACCAGTATTTACTGTTCTATAAAGTAAACACTGGATGCTTTGTTATAAGTGTAACAAATAGATCTGAAATTTCTTGTGACTCTTAAGAGAGAAGTTGAGTTCTTAACATACCAAAAACTCAGTACAATTCAGTAAGCAAAGGTGGCTACAAAACAAGATATGTGGATAGATCAAAGATAAGGTGCTTCAACTGTGATGAGTTGGGTCACTTTGCTACTGAGTGCAGAAAGCCTAAAAGGTGAAGAAAGACAAGGCCTGTCTTGAACTAGAAGCAAAGTATGAAGCTCTCTTGAAGAAGCAGTCTGGAAAAGCTTATATTACAGAAGGAAAGAGTTGGGATGACACTGATGATGATGATGAAGATGAAGAAGTTGGAAACTATGAACTAATGGCTTTTGAGCATGGAGAAGCATCCACTTCAAAATTAAAGGTAGCAATTCTAACCACCATTGATTTAAATGCTAGTCAATATAAGGAGACTGTGGAAAATATGAGTGTGGAGATGTTCCATATACACACTAGCTTAGTAGCTACTACTGAGGAAGTCAGTATGCTAACAAAAGCTAATGAGAAGCTTGAGAGTGAGAAGCAAAAGATGGATCTACTTTTTGTGGAGCTTAAGTCAGTCAAGCAAGAAAATGAATATTTGAAAAACAAGTTGAAGTGTGCCAATGAGATTGAAGCTGTGTTAAGAGAGAAGATTAAAAAGAATGAAGTTAAGTTGAAATCTTTCAGGAATACATCTGAGTTGGTTGGATGGTACCATGAGAAGAACAAGCCATGTGCTAATATAGCCATTGGTCTTGATTATAATGCTTTGAACAATAAGAAGAAAGATATATGTGGCAAGGGAAAAGCAATAAAAATGAAGATGTTCCAGCTATGCTGAAAAAGGTTAATTCACCTATGTTCAAAGCATGTGAAGTAGATTTGAATAAGTAAGAGTTGATCATAAAGCAAGAAATTGATGATGAGGACAATGAGAAGAAAAATGCAGAAACAACTCCATCTTCCAAAACTGAAAAGAAGCCCATGGCCAACGAAGATTTCAAGAATCCCGTCAAGGAAATGAAAACTGAATATGCAAGAAAGAAAAAGAAGAATAGAAATAGAAAGATTGGGATAAATAAGAGCAACAATTTTTATTATGTTGCAAATGCTCCAAGGAAACAATGTAAAAAATGTGGCTCTGTGAATCATCTAACTCACCTTTGCAAAGAGGTTGTTAGAAAGCCAGTAGAAGGAGCATGCAAGTACAATGACGCAAATGCAAATGATCCCTACTCATTTTATGACAAGTTTGATTGCATCCCTTGAAACTTGAAAATAATGAAAATATGCCACAAGCTGATAGTAGACCTCAAAGAAGTAAAAATTGGGTCTACATCAAAAAGGGAAAATGCACAACAATCAATAAATTCTATCTTATCTGAAACAACTCATTCTGATTCTGCTCACTCTATTAACAAGAAGAAAGTACCCAACACTGCTCGTGTAAGTTGTCATCAACGCATATGAGAAGAATGATAAATTTGCTCCGACTAAACTTATGATGTTCACAATATTCCATTAAATTCATTTCAAAATTGAATGGCATGATAATATTATGAAACTCGTGACATCATTCATGACAAGCCTGCCTAAGATTGTATATGGACTTCTTCAATCTGCATACCAAGATCTTTGAATTTCTTGAAAAATGCTTTTTGTTGCATCATATAAATTGTATCACCAATATTATCATGGAGAAATGTTGACTTTAAGTCCATCCGATAGGTCATAATTATCCACAAGTGCCAAAAGAATTCAATGTGAGTCTTTTAAGGAAATCGAATAGAATGTCTCATTATAGTAAGTATTTTTCTGTTGAGTGAATCATTATGCGACTACAAGAATCATATCTTTTAATGTTACCAATCAAATTTTAAATATCTATTTTTAATTAATAAGTTTTGATTATCTAGCAACTCGAAAATGACCCAACCATAATTATCTTTCATTCTTGGAAATAATCCTCGTCTGAGAATGAGGACTCTGCATGACATGTTGAAGATTTACATGATCATCTTCTCAATTACAATTCCACATTTATGTTCTTATTTTGAAATTCTAATTTTCCAATCGCTTTAGTGGATCTCCTTATTTGAACTTCTTATAATTCATGACGTTGTTGATTTTTCTCAATTGGTTCCTTATGTGAAATTTCATGTTGTCTTGAAATTGAGGGCCATGAAAAAATATAGGTACCAAAATTTATATATTTTTATCGGAGGTGTAATGAAGGAAACCATGAATTTCTTCTTCAAGTACATTACTTTTACCTATCTTCCCTCTCAAAATCAATATCCTCAACAAATCTTGTATTACTAGTCTCAAATAAGGATCTAGTTATGGGATCTTATGATTTGAATCAGCAAGTATGCTCCAAATATCTAAAAATATAATACATGATCGTCCTAGAGTCTAGTTTCTTTTTATTTGGAACACATGATATTATCTCAACTGGATAACCCCAAAAATGTAAGTGTTGAATGCTATACGCATTTTCCTAGTCTAAAGTTTTTAAGGTATTTAACTGTTACTTTTGTTGGAACCTTATTAAGGATGTAAATTGTAGGCTTCGGTGCATCTCTCCAAAATGACAAAGAATGACTTTTCATACTTTTTACCATATCTTTAATAGTACAGTTTCGTATCTCTGTTACACCATTAATATTAGGTTTACCTAACGTAGTGTACTGAAGGATGATTTACACTCTATTAGGAAGTTAGCAAAGGTTTATGGATGTTGCTCAACTGATTCATCAAATCTATCATAATATATACCATCACGATCAAATTTGACATCTTTTTTATTAATATTTCATTAAAGTTCAACTTTAGATTTATATTTTTTAAACATATATAATGCTTGTAACTTTTCATGTATCAAGTATAGATAACCTATTCTTGAGCAAAAGTATATGAACGTAATAAATATTGTTAACCATTCAAGAAGGTCGTATGGAATAGTCCACAAATATTGGTATGAACAAGTTCTAAGATACTTGTACCTTTATTGGCACATAACTCCTTGAGTTTGTTTTTTTTCCCTGAATGAACTATACAAAATTTAAAAATCACTTAAATCTATGGATCTAGAGTTTTTTCATTTACAAGCCTTTGAATTCTATATTAATATATGTGTCATAACATGATAGAATCCTCAATTAAAATATATTTTGTACCTCTTGCACTTGAGCGCAAGATTTCATTATTAAAAATAACAATTTCAAGCATGTATAGATTATCGTTAAAAGAACCGATGGTAATAATATCTAAAAATTAATAAGTAACTAACTTTATTACTTTCCAATAAAAAAATGTATCCATATTTTTCATTTTCAGAGAACAAAGAAGCATTACCATTTTCATGCAACTAAGAAGATATTCAAAGATGATGGAATAGAGTAATGAAATAGCATGAAGTTAGATTAGAGATAGTTTTGTTTTATTATCTTGTCTTACTGTCATGTAAACTTGGTGATATATAAAACAAATTTAGCAAGTAGAACAATTAACTGAGAAAGCTTATTTTCAGAGAAACAAATAAGGCTGTATTTGTAAGAATTTCTCTGTAGTTTTGTTTGTTTAACTTGTAAAGCAATTGTGAGCTATTCAAAGCTTCACAGAGTTCTGTATCTGATATATATATATATATATGTATATATATATGTATATATATATATATGTATATATATATGGTTGATACTTTCAAATCCACCAGAAAGTTTTAAAGCTTTTGTTTTATTACTTAGTATTTTGATTTCTATTATTCTTTCATTCCGCATTACAGCAAATCAAACACTGTTATATGTAATATCCCATATTTGCAGATATTATTATTATTATTATTTGTAATTGTTTATGTGATTTTTATGTGAATTTTAGTGAATTATATGATAATTGGAATTGATGTTTGGATGTTTATATGTGATATTATTTGAGTATTTTAATTTGTAATATGTCCAGAATAAACTATAGATAATTATATTATTTTTCTGGTAATTTTTGGATTGTTATATAATTTTTATAATGATTTACAGATTTAATAATTATTTTCCGTATAATTACAAAATTATTTTATAAAATCAGGAATCGTCCAACCTCAACTGTTTTTACGTTTTTACAACCCGAAACTCTTCCGAAAACTCTTTCCTAACCTACTCTGGTAATTCCAGACATTTTCCGTGTTTTAACTTTTTCAATCCGGGTTAGGGTTTGACCCGTACGCGTCTCGGCGTACAATTTTCGATACGATGATCATTTCGGTAGAATAATAAAACTCGTATTCTCGAGAGACGGGATATTTTTACATTATTTTCTCATATGTTGTTTTATAAGAAACCCGGTTTTCATAATTATCTAAATCTGGTATTAAATTGTATCATTTTTATAGTTACTTAGCGGTTAAGTAATCTATTTTCGGATCATTTTGCAGTTACTTAGCGGCTAAGTAACTAATTTATCGATCCAGTACGATCCAACATGAACTAATATTCCATAAATATATATAGCCCTTATATTATTTCATTTTATTCGTGTAATCATAACCAGTCAGTAAAATTTCATAATTATCGAGAGAAACAAATGAGTGTTCTTCACGTTCTTCATAATCAAACCAAGATTTGGAGGTGTTACTGAAGTCGGATTTCGACGTACAAGTAGTTAAATCGAAGCTCTCGACGTGTAGAATCCAGTTTAATCATCCATAGCATCCCAGATTTCATCGGTATTTTTCTATTATTTTTAAAAAAAATCAAATTATTTTGTAAAAATATTAATTTTCGTAAATGATTTGGTTTGTCTGATTTGATGATTGTATGTTGTAGAGCATCTCCTTCCATTAAATTTGATATATCATATGTTGAATTTCGAGTTCCATAACATGCTCAAAAGGTTGTTTGATTTTCGGATTAAGTTCTTGAATGTTCTTCATGTTCTTGAGAATCAAACTGAAATTTGGAGGCGTTATCGGACTCCGTTTGAAACACTCTTGTAACAAAATCGAAGCTCTCATCACCACTCTTCCAAAACACTCATCCGATTTGGTGTAGAACCAACTTCAAAATTCGAGTTATTTTTCATAATTCGAATAAATTCTTTAATTTTACGGAAAATCCAAAACTTTATGATTCCTGTGTTTTGATGATACCATGTTATAGATAACATTTTTCTGATCGATTTGGTATATTATATGTCGAATTCTGAGTTCAATATCATATAAAAATGAAAGTTTGATTTTCTTTAGTGTTCTTGGGTTCTTGGCGACCCATGACCCATTTCCCGACCCGCTTACAACTCGTTTCGTTCTTTAAAAACCTAATTCCCCAATTCAATTCTATTTGTACAGAATTTTTATTTTAAAATAAATCAAAATCTTATTTTATTTTCAAAAATTGTATTTTCCTTTTTAATTATTTTCAGGAATTGTTGTTTTTTTATTTTAAATTCCAAAATTTATTTATTTTTAATTCCGAAAATTATTTTTAATTCTAAAATAAATCCTAATTATTTAATTAATTCATTAATTTTAGTTTTTAATTAATTATTTAATTAATCAACTAATTTAAATATTAACTGATTGATTAATTTATTTAGTTATTAATTAATTTTAATTGATTATTTAATTAGATTTAATTAATTATTTTGATTTAAAAATTCCGAAAAAAAACAGTTAGAGCTTTAAAATATTATTTTAAAATTATGTTCGAAGCTCGATAATTATTATTAAATTATTTTAAAGTCAGATTCAGGTGTTCGAGCCTATTATTTAATTAGAAAATGACTCGGAGACCCGTTATAATTCCGAAAAATGTTCAAAAATTCATATTAAATAAACCGTTCGTCCGATTAATACGAAACGAACGCTTCTAGACTCATAAAAATATTCCTCTTTCATTAAAAATACTTTCCAGACCTAAATTATTTTGTTTCGAAAGGTCGCTTGTTTTACGAATCATTCTGAGTCGATTTTTGATCGATAAATCATATTTTTGACCCGATTTCAGTTTTAAACGTATCGAGTCGAACCTTTTGGCGAACCGAGTCATATGTTATATGAATTATGTGATACGTGGATTATGTATTTATATGTTATGTGAATTACGTGCGTACATGAGTCAAGAGTCTTGTGTTTGACTGTTTTCTTTATGTGTGGGTTATCGTATGGGTAGATGATAGGGTTTTGACGCGCAGTTCGTCGAGTAATTATCATTTAGACATTTAAAGTTGTATTTTTTAATTATAGATGCAGATTGTTCGAGTTGATCGGGACCAGACATTGGAAAGAATGAAATAGAATGGTATTGGATATCTGGCTTCTAGCAATCGCAGGAGCGGCGTATCAGTGAATTGTTGAAATAAAAGATGGTGATGCCATAAGATGTCAGAATGAGGGATTGTGTTATTGCACGTGTGACAAACTGCTAAAAAACAAAGGCAAGTATCCCTATCATCACTTATTGTTCAAGTGATAATTGTTTTAAATCCTATTATGCAAGTTTTCTACGCTATTCTAATTTCAGAATAGTTCAATATTTTACAAATCGTTGAATTAAATAATTCTGTATATGCAAGTATTCTTCTGCTATTCTAAGTTCAAGATAGTTAAGTGTTTTTACTTATCCAAATACTGGATTTATAAAAGTTTTATACCATTGAGAAAGATGATTTTGCTGCGAGTATTCCTGCCCAACTGAATGGGGGAATAAAATTATTTAGGATGTCGATTGATTCAGCTCCTTTTCAATAAAATGTTTTAAGATTGGATGGTAACTGGTTACAGTATAGGCGATCGAGACATCGGTCCAGCTGTAATATCTTGCTAGGCAAATATATGCCTTTTCTGGCGTCCTATGGGTACGGTATGGCTGCAGGATACCAGTGCTATTTCGTGACTGATCATCAGGAACAACATGAAATATAATTGGTTCCAATCTGAACTGTTGTTTTCTAAATTATTTTGATAATCATAGAATAAATTATTTATGAACTATTTCCGTTTTGATTAAAGATGAAATGCAGTTTTGATTTAGTTTCTGCTTGATGTTGATATTTAGTTTATTGTTAATTATTAACGGTGGTATTAGTATAGATGATTGATGTTGACTTCAGTATGGGATGTTGTGAGCATCAAAGTTCGTATTGATATCTAATTTGATATAATAACAAAATAAGTATTAATATCAAGAGTTTAGTTTTGAATAAAGTTTATAATTCAGTTCATAATCACGGTTTCATGTTATTGTTGTTTAAGATATTTCCGTAAACACTGTTTTACGAGTTTGATTCTCGTCAAGATTCAAAGTATTGTTGAAGCATTTCGCTCGAAAATATCAAAAGGGTTTCGAATACACTTAAGGAACGAATTCTGGGGTCCCTTAACTAAGATTTTCTGATTCAACAATTATGATTTTAAATGTTCCGCTCTAACGCAGATGTTGGTTTTATATCAAACGACCATATATATGCTATAATGAACTTGCTGAGCATTTCTTCCGCTCATACTTGCCTATTTTTAAATTTAACCTTTAGTGAGGATTAGCTAGCGCTGTTTAGCTGCGTAATTCGAGAAAGCGAAGGAAGAAGCTTTTGGGAAGTGGTTGGTCCAGGGTTTACGGAACTAGAGTAAGTTTTATTGTGTAAAGTTGTTTATATTATAGTATATTATAGTTGTGTATTGTATTTTTGGGCCTAGTATACTTCTTTTCGAAGTTATACTAGCGGGTTAAGTTTTGAGTTTTGGAATCTGTTGAAAAGAGTTTTTAGAGAAAGTAAAAGAAAGTGAAAAATTATTAGTGGAATTTGGACTTCTTGTTTCTAGAACTGTAACCTTAAAAGATCTTGAATTAGTTTGGGGTCATAGATGCTAAATATCTTCCACTGGTATTTGCATTTTGATTAAATAAGTTAATTTGGAATAAGGTTTCATAGTGACGACCAAATCCTTTGACCCCGGATTTGGGGGCGTTACAGGTTGGTATCGGAGCTGAGGTTATAGTAAACTAGAAATGAGAGTGTGTAGGAGTGTGTATAGCTATGTGAGGACGCTTGAGCTCATATCGAGTTCCTGTTGGACTGTTGGATATAATACCAACGAGTAAAATAAGATAGGCACATTCGTTTGAGATAGTTGTGTTGAGTTGGACAAAACTCCTGGCAGATGCAAACTTCCATCGTGGAATCTTCTGAGGCTACCATGAGTCGATGACGATGAAGATTATCGATATCCTTAGAACAAGAAGAAGTGTCTAGAATCGGATGGTGAGTCAACAGAAGAGGTCAAATAGAAGATAAGTATTATACCTTCTCCTTCTATAAATTCTTTTGACATCTCTCAAAAAGAGAGATTTGTTAAATGATATGTTCTCTAACACCCGTTTTCAATCACGTATTGTGCCAGAGGCTGTCATGAAACCTATTTTTAGGTTTTGATAGCTCTGCCAAGTTACGATAATTTAACTTCCCCTTTTTTTATATGGCGGATAGTGTATTAGTGATGTGGCACCACTTGCTCATTTGGTTCCCGAATTTTTTTCTCTAGATTTCATTTCCTTCAGAAATATCAGCTTTGAAATCTTTTCAGTTTTATTCATTTGATTTTGGATTCCTTTGATATTCTTTTATTCTAACTGAGATGAACAACCCTAACTATAGGGTACATAAGGTATACCTGTCTGTGTGATAGGAGTTGGAAGGGACGCCATCACTTGTGTGTGTGTTGTTACTACAAGAAGGTTAATGACCTTTAGTAGTGTCTTAATTTGGACACACAATACCAAGTTCATTTGATCATATTGATCTCTCAGTTATCCTTTTATTTCAACAATAATTTCTTACAAATTCAGATTTTTGTAACCACAATGGTGGAACACTCGTTATGATATAAAATTCCTTTCTCTTTGAAATTCCATGATTTTATCATCTGAAATATTCAAAGGTATGCCAATCAAGTTGGGTTGAGTTACCTTGATCAAGTCAAAGTAAGGCTATGTGAGGGGATTACCAACAGCAACAGTGAATTGCAATGCGATTAAAATATCAATGGTGTATAACGAAGTTAGTCTGTTTCTTTATTTCTCTCTCTATTTATCTATCTATCTA
Organism: Apium graveolens; assembly: GCF_009905375.1. NCBI lineage: Eukaryota > Viridiplantae > Streptophyta > Magnoliopsida > Apiales > Apiaceae > Apium > Apium graveolens. The sequence goes on from NC_133653.1 coordinate 70,671,567, forward strand.
TCTTTCTTTTTATCTTTCTCTCTATTCTCATTTCTCGCAATCAGTAAAAGTAATTTTATTGAGGAATTGGTCAAAGGATGTGGATAGAACAGTGGTGCGGAGTGAAGCTTTCGTGATCATTATGTTACACAATGAATTCAAGTCCATATGAAATTTTGAGAAAATTGTGTATGCAAGATTGGGAAGTTGGTAACAAGACACTTAGTGCTTTCTTCTGCTGATTCCGAGGACGGAATCCTTATAAGGGGGTAGATTGTAATATCCCATATTTACAGATATTATTATTATTATTTGAAATTATTTATGTGATTTTTATGTGAATTTTAGTGAATTATATGATAATTAAAATTGATGTTTGGATGTTTATATATGATGTTATTCGAGTATTTTAATTTTTAATATGTGCAGAATAAAGTATATATAATTATGGTATTTTTCTGGTAATTTTTGGATTGTTATATGATTTTTATAATGATTTACAGATTTAATAATTATTTTCCGCATAATTAAAAACTATTTTATAAAACCGGGATTCGTCCAATCTCAACCGTTTTTACGTTTTTACAACCCGAAACTCTTCCGAAAACTCCTTTCCTAACCCAATCTGGTAATTCCGAACATTTTCTGTGTTTTCACTTTTTCAATCCGGGTTGCGGTTTGACCCGTACGCGTCCCGGCGTATAATTTTCGATACGATAATGATTTTGGTAGATTAATAAAACTCGTATTCTCGAGAGACGGGATATTTTTACATTATTTTCTCATATGGTGTTTTATAAGAATCTCGGTGTTGATAATTATACAAATCTGGTATTAAATTGTATCATTTTTATAGTTACTTAGCAGCGAAGTAATCTATTTTTGGATCGTTTTGCAGTTACTTAGCGGCTAAGTAACTAATTTATCGATCCAATACGATCCAACATGAACCAATATTCCATAAATATATATAGCCATTTTATTATTTCATTTTATTCGTATAATCATAATCAGTCAGTAAAATTTCATAACTATCGAGAGAAACAGATGAGTGTTCTTCGCGTTCTTCATAATCTAACCAAGATTTGGAGGTGTTACCGAAGTCGAATTTCGACGTACAAGTAGTCAAATCGAAGCTTTCGACACGTAGAATCCAGTTTAATCATTCATAGCGTCCTAGATTTCATCGGTATTTTTCTATTATTTTTTAAAAAAATCGAATTATTTTGTCAAAATATGAATTTTTGTAAACGATTTGGTTTGTCTGATTTGATGATTGTAGGTTGTATAGCATCTCCTGCCATTCAATTTGATATATCATATGTTGAATTTCGAGTTCCATAACATGCTCAAAAGGCTGTTTGATTTTCAGATTAAGTTCTTGAATGTTCTTCGTGTTCTTGAGAATCAAACTGAAATTTGAAGCGTTATCGGACTCCGTTTGAAACGCTCTTGTAACCAAATCGAAGCTCTCATCACCACCCTTTCAGAACACTCATCAGATTTGGTGCAGAACCAACTTCAAAATTCGAGTTATTTTTCATAATTCAAATAAATTCCTTAATTTTCCGAAAAATCCAAAACTTTATGATTCCTGTGTTTTGATGATACCATGTTATAGATAACGTTTTTCTGATCAATTTGGTATGTTATATGTCGAATTCTGAGTTCAATATCATATAGAAATGAAGGTTTAATTCTCTTAAGTGTTTTTTCGTGTTCTTGGTGACCCATGACTCATTTCCCGACCCGATTACCACCCGGTTTCGATCTTTAAAAACCTAATTCCTTAATTTAATTCTGTTTGTACAGAATTTTTATTTTAAAATAAATCAAAATCTTATTTTATTTTCAAAAATTATATTTTCCTTTTTAATTATTTTTAGGAATTATTTTTTTTATTTTAAATTCTAAAATTTATTTATTTTTAATTCTGAAATATATTTTTAATTCTAAAATAAATCTTAATTAATTAATTAAATAATTTTAGTTTTTAATTAATTATTTAATTAGTTAATTAATTTAAATATTAATTGATTGATTAATTTAATTAGTTATTAATTAATTTTAATTAATTATTTAATTAGATTTAATTAATTATTTTGATTTAAAAATTCTGAAAAAATTAGTTCGAGCTTTAAAATATTATTTTAAAATAATGTTCAAAGCTCGATAATTATTATTAAATTATTTTAAAGTCAGATTCGGGTGTTCGAACCTATTATTTAATTATAAAACGACTCAGAGACCCGTTTTAATTCCGAAAAATGTTCAAAAATTCATATTAAATAAACCATTCGGCCGGTTAATACGAAACGAACGTTTCTAGACTCAGAAAAATATTCTGTTTTCATTAAAAATACTTTCGAGACCCAAATTATTTTGTTTCGAAAGGTTGCTTGTTTTACGAATCATTCCGAGTCAATTTTTGATCGATAAATCATATTTTTGACCCGATTGCAGTTTTAAACGTATCGAGTTGAACCTTTTGGCGAACTGAGTCACATGTTATATAAATTATTTGATACGTGGATTATGTGTATATATATTATGTGAATTACGTGCGTACATGAGTCAAGAGTCTTATGTTTGACTGTTTCCTTTATGTGTGGGCTATCGTATGGGTAGACGATAGGGTTTTTACAAATCGTTGAATTAAATGATTATGCTTATACAAGTATTCTTCTGTTATTCTAAGTTCAATATAGTTAAGTGTTTTTACTTATCCAAATACTGGATTTATAAAAGTTTTATACCATTGAGAAAGATGATTTTGTTGCGAGTATTCCTACCCAACTAAATGGGGGAATAAAATTATTTAGGATGTTGATTGACTCGGCTTCTTTTCAATAAAAGGTTTTAAGATTGGATGGTTACTGGTTACAGCGTAGGCGATCGAGACATCGGTCCAGCTGTAATATTTTGCTAGGCGAATATATGCCTTTTCTGGCTCCCTATAGGTACAATATGGCTGCGGGATACCGGTGGTACCTATATATACGGTATGGCTGCAGGATACCAGTGATGTTTCGTAACTGATCATCAGGAACAACATGAAATATAATTGGTTCCAATCTAAACTGTTATTTTCTAAATTGTTTTGATAATCATAGAATAAATGATTTATCAACTGTTTCCATTTTGATTAAAGGTGAAATACAGTTTTGATTCAGTTTCTGCTTGATGTTGATATTTAGTTTGTTGTTAATTATCAATAGTGGTATTAGTATAGATGATTGATGTTGACTTCAGTATGGGATGTTGTGAGCATCAAAGTTCGTATTGATTTCTAATTTGATATGACAATAAAATAAGTATTAATATCGAGAGTTTGGTTTTGAATAAAGTTTATAATTCAGTTCATAATCACTGTTTCATGTTATTGTTGTTTACGATATTTCCGTAAACACTGTTTTACAAGTTTTATTCTCGTCAAGATTCAAAGTATTGCTGAAGCATTTCGCTCGAAAATATCAAAAGGGTTTCGAATACATTTAAGGATCCAATTCTGGGTCCCCTAACTAAGATTTTCTGATTCAGCAATTATGATTTTAAATGTTCCACTCTAACGCAGATGTCGATTTTATATCGAACGACCATATATATGCTTTAGTGAACTGGCTGAGCATTTCTTCCTCTCATACTTTCTTGTTTTTAAATTTAACCTCCAGTGAGGAGTTTAGCTGCGTAATTCGAGAAACCGAAGGAAGAAGCTTTTGGAAGGTGGTTGGTCCAGGGTTTGCGGAACTAGAGTAAGTTCTATTTTGTAAAGTTGTTTATATTATATTATATTATAGTTGTGTATTGTATTTTTGGGCCTGGTATACTTCTTTTCGAAGTTATATTAGCGGGTTAAGTTTTTAGTTTTGGAATCTATTAAGAAGAGTTTTAAGAGGAAGTAAAAGAAAGTGAAAAATTATTTGTGGAATTTGGAATTCTTGTTTCTAGAAATGTAACCTTAAAAGATCTTGGATTAGTTTGGGGTCATAGATGCTAAATATCTTCCGCTGGCATTTGCACTTTGATTAAACAAGTTAATTTGGAATGAGGTTTCATGGTGACGACCAAATCCTCTGACCCCGGATTTGGGGGTGTTACATTATATATATTAAGTAGAACAATTTTAAAATCTTAAAATGGAGCCAGAATTATATTCAACCCCCCTTCTGTAATTCTTGTTGTATTGTTAGGTAATAACAGTTGTTATCAGAGCAAGCTCTTGAAGTACAAAGAGTGTAAAGATCACAACAATCAACAAGATGAACAAAAAGAATGTTGGAGTGAAGATCCTATTTTTGGACAAAGATAATTATCACCACTGGAAGGTGAAGATGCACCTACATCTTCTTTCCCAAGATGAGGCCTATGTGGACTACATTGAGGGAGTTCTTCATGTACCAATGAGACCTACAACTGGCAATGAACCATCAGTTCCAAAACCCAGACATGAATGGTCTGATCCTGACATTGAGCATGTCAGGAAAGATAAAAAGGCCATAAACATATTGTTTAATTGTGTTGATGGTGATATGTTTGACAACATAATCAACTGTAAAACAACAAAAGTGGTTTGGGACACAATTCAAATCATTTGTGATGGAACTGAGCAAGTAAGAGAAAACAAAATGCAGCTCCTGATTCAGCAATATGTGCATTTTCACTGTGAAGAAAGTGAGTCACTCACTGATATTTTCAGTAGGTTTCAAAAACTACTGAATGCTTTAAAACTATATGGAAGAGTCTATCAGACAAAAGACTCCAACCTCAAGTTCCTTAGATCTCTCCAAAGGAGGGGAAGCCGATGACAGTCTCATTGAGAAATTCACAAGATTACAAGGAGTTTACCTTGGAAAGACTGTATGGCATCCTGAAAACCTATGAGCTTGAAATAGAGCAAGATGAAAGGATGGATAAGGGAAGGAAGAAAGGAGGATCCATTACACTTGTTGCTGAGTTGGAAAAGGAGAAAGATATGAAGGTGGAAGCTGTTGAGTCTACATCCAAGGTCTGTGAAATCAAGGGTAAAGGGCTGCTAGATGAAAATGAAGATCAGTTGAGCCAAGATGACATGGATGATATTGATGAACATCTAGCATTCTTATCCAGGAGATTTTCCAAGCTCAAATTCAAGAAGAATTTTGGAGCATCCAAGCCAAACAGAAACATGGTTGATAAGTCTAAATTCAAGTGTTTCAAATGTGGCTTGGTAGGCTATTTTTCTAGTGAGTGTAGAAAGTTTGACTCCAGCAAAAAGAAGTTTAAGCCTGTTGATTATAAGTAGAAATACTTTGAGTTGCTCAAGAAAAATGAAAGGGCTTTCATCACACAACTGAATGACTAGGCTGTAGATGGATTGGATGAAGATGAAGAAACAAGCTATGTCAACCTAGCCCTGATAGCCAAATTAGATGAAAAAGAGACCAGTTCATCAAGCAATCATGTAATCACAACTAACCTAGCGCATTTATCTAAAGCTGAGTATAATGATGCAATAAATGACATGTCTACTGAATTATATCACCTGCATGTTACACTTAAGTCCCTCACTAAGGAAAATGCCTAAATTAAAAAAAACAATTTGTTTTTAAGTGAGAGAAATAATGTGCTAGAGTCTCAGTTTATTGAATTTGAAAAATTGAGAATTGAGTGTAAAATTGCTAAGGATGAATTAACTGAATCCTTGAAGAAAGAAGAGATTTTAAAGAAGCAGCTTGAACAAGAACAAGAAGTGATTAAGACATGGAAATCATCTAGAGATGTTCATGCTCAAATCACTAAAGTTCAAGGTATTGAGTTCTTTTGTGATGTAGCCTGGAAAAAGAGTAAAGAGAAGCTTGATTCCGATTTGATTGAAGGACTGTCAACGGATGTGGATTCGAAGGATGATGAATGTTATCCGTCGAAAGACCAAATGGACTATTCGTCGAAAGACAAGAAACCACATTCGTTGACTGAGGAAAAGCCAGTTAACAAAGCTAAGCTAGCTAAGTGAAATGAGAAATATGGATCAGTTTCTAAAAACTTTGTTCCAGGAGAATCAAGTCAAGTGAGAAAAGAAAAGAGAGTTAATGTTGGGCATCTGTCTATCAAGCAATTGAATGACATATTAGAAAAGATTGAGGTTAAAACACAATCTAATAGGAAAAAATAGGAATGGGCAGGTAGGAATTAACAAACATAACAACTACACACCTGATGAATATGCACTAAGAAAAATCTGTGTTAAGTGTGGTAGTGTTAATCATTCATCTGTTAATTGCAAGAATGCTATGCCTACTCCCATGTCTGCACCTTCTTCTTTTCCCAACATGACTGCCATGCCTTTGAATGCTATGCATGCTCAGAATATGAATGCACAATTTGCTAATACGCCATTTGCACCTAATCCTTATTATGTTGCATTTAGTATGCCTCAAATGCCATTTAGCTTGCCTTACTGGAATAACATGTTTGCAAATAGCATGCCTTTTCATGTAAACCAAAATGTGCATGATAATTTTGTGTTAATGGCTGGTTTCAAAGGTCCAACTCAAATGACTAAGGATGAATCTGAAATCCCCAAGTCAAATGAGGTCAAACCTAAGAAACCAAAGAAAAAGGCTAACAAGGAGGGACCCAAGGAAACTTGGGTACCAAAATCAACTTGATTTGATTTTGATGTGTACAGGTGTTGCGTAAAATACTGATATGCAAGTATACACAATCGCAAACAAGTAATATAGTAGCAAATACCAGATATTGTTCCTCAAGGACTGTATGTTTGTATAAATCGCAATTAATATCCAACAATTGGGTTATAGAACACAAGAATGAAGTTTTTGATTTATGAAAATATTTAATACCTAGATTAACTAATTAATAATATGCTAGCAAGGAGAGTTGGATGTTCAAATACGAGAACCCGAGTCAAGATAATTACTTCCCCCTAATATGTTCATGTTGGTAATAAAGCAGTGTAAGACTACAACAAGATCACAACTCATTAGTTAGAATTCAATGATCGTAGGTTCCTCTCGAAATCACAACGGTATAATTCCTATAAAATAAACTAATATATGTCTATGCCAATTTACTCTTCAGAATTTATTTAAGTACCAATTCACAAAGCTATGCATGGTCAAAGTATATGTCTATACCGTAATAATATTATAATCAAAAGATATAAGCATGCACCATTCAAGTATTGTGTCAATTAACTATAACCCTCTCAGTATTATAATTAACTCGTTAACCTACTAAAGTTGATCAGACAATAGCAAGTGTGTACTATGATATCCACTTGAATGAATAAACTGTAAACCACATATAGTAATTCTTATCAAAACACCAACAATCCCATACTATGGTTCCATAAAAATCCTAACTCATATAAATTTAGTTCATAATCAAGGTATCAAAATAATTCCAAGATAACCAACACAAATTCATAAGAAGAGATATAAAAAAGATAAGAGAAAACTAAGCCAATTGAATGTCTGCAATTGCTGAATTCTTCTCCGTTGATGGCTTCTTCTCCTCCTCCCTTGTGTGGTTACTTGTCTCTTGCCTCTCTCTCTCTCTCTATTAGGTCTGAAAAAAAATATAATCTAATATCTAATAATAGTCTTTTTAATAAATTAAAGGAAATACAAAGAGATTTCCCAATTAGAATTGAATTCCAAGACAGTGGAAATTCGTAGTTGACTTTTGGGATCTGATTCTGGCCGATTCGGCTGGAATTTGAATTCAATACCACTTCTGAAATAAAGATCTTCTCATAAGCTTTCTGTGGGATGTTGAATCATCAGAATTGGACTTCTAGAACTCTAGATATGGCCCAAACAGTGTAGACTGCGCAACTAGCCCATAAAATCTGATTTTTAATCAAATTAAACTCCAAATATGTTTTTATGAACTCCAAGCCTTCCTTTATTATAACTCCTTGATACCTACAATAAAACATTAATATTTATTAAATACAAATCCATATCAGTACAAAATAACCAAAATATATGGACAATATTAAGATAAATTGCACATTCATCAGCAGGGAAACATAAAGAATCTTTGGTATCTAGATAGTGGTTGCTCAAGGCACGTGACTGGAGATTCTACCCTGCTCACTGAGTTCAAAAAAAGAGCTGGCCCATGTATCACTTTTGGAGATGACAACAAGGGTTGTATTGTGGGATATGGCTTGATTTCAAAGGATAATGTCATTATTGAAGAGGTTGCCCTAGTGGATGGACTCAAGCATAATTTGTTGAGTATCAGCCAACTTTGTGATAAGGGCAACTCAGTCACTTTCAACTCTGAAGCATGTGTTGTGAACAACAAAAAGAGCAACAAAATGGTTCTCACTGGAGTGAGAAAAGGGAATGTGTACCTAGATGATTTTAACTCATCAAATGCAGAATTAGTAACTTGTCTTCTCAGTAAAGCAAGTCAAGATGAAAGTTGGCTATGACACAAGAAGTTGTCCCATCTAAACTTTAAGACTATGAATGAGCTTGTCAAGAAAGAATTGGTTAGAGGCATTCCTCAAGTGGATTTTACTTAGGATGGATTGTGTGATGCCTGCCAGAAAGGAAAGCAGATTAAAGCATCATTCAGAAAGAAGCTTGATTCAACAATTGAAGAACCTTTGCAACTGTTGTACATGGATTTGTTTGGACCAGTCGATGTGTTGTCCATCTCTAGGAAAAGATATGCCTAGTTATTGTAGATGAATTCTCAAATTTCTATTGGACATATTTTCTAGAATCCAAAGATGAAGCTAGTGAAATCATCATCAATCACATAAGGCAAGTCAACAATCATCTTGACTTCAAAGTAAGAAGAATCAGGAGTGACAATGGAATTGGGTTCAAAAATTCTGTGATGAGATCATTTTGTGAAGAGAATGGGATTATGCATGAGTTTTCTGCAGCTAGAACTCCACAACAAAATGGAGTGGTGGAAAGGAAAAACAGATCTCTTATTGAAGCTGCAAGGACAATTCTTGAAGAATCAAAGTTACCAACATATTTTTGGGCTGAAGCTGTGAATACTGCATGCTACACTCAGAATATATCTTTGATTAATCAAGCCAAATGCATGACTCCTTATTAGTTATTTAAGAATAGGAAACCAACTCTAAATTTCTTACATGTATTTGGTTGCAAATGCTATATCTTAAGGAATCAAATTGATCAACATGGAAAGTTTGAAGCCAAAGCAGATGAAGGAAGTTTTGTTGGATATGATATGGGAAAAGCATATAGAGTCTACAATTTAAGAACCAACATTGTTATGGAATCTGTATATGTTGTGTTTGATCATAAAAATATTGAAGGACTGCAAGATGGAGATTTCCATGAGAGCCTCAAATTTGACAATGTGGAGATGATCTGTGAAAATAGTGTTGATGATAGTGATCAAGAACCAATATCCAAGGACAATGCAGAAAAGTCTACAACTAATGAAGCACATAAGTCAAAATTCATTGAAAGACAATCTGCATCATCCATCGACAGGAAAAGAACATCATCCGTCGACAGGGAAAGAACAACATCCGTTGATCCCTCAATAGGATTTGGGAGTCAAATAAGATCACAATCAGAAAGAACCCCTTTATTAAGAATATGTTGTGAACTTGATGATAAGTTAAACAAATCACCTTAGGAGATTTAACTTAATGAATGTTGTAGCACTCGACGGATGATCAAATATAGTCCCGACGGATGAACAATAAAAATAAATATTAAAACCTAAGCGAAACGAAAACTTTGTTATTTGTTTGATTCTAGAAAAGTCACCAAGAAAATTTTATTTTGCTTTTCTAATGCATATTACTTAATACCAGCAATGCACTTGGGTCTTCCCTTCCACATATATTTTTCTCTAGATCTCAAAGGAGTATCTGATATTTATTTCTTGGAATCATATAACCCAGTTCGCCATAACGTTAGTACTTGTTTGCCAGAAATAGATTGAGGTTTAGTCAGAGCATACCCAATCTCACTATGAGCTAAGAAATCTTGTACAAAGTGCAAATCTGATGGAGCATCATCCTTGTTAAGGATTGCAGAATAGTTGTTTGGTACGAACTTTGCTGCATTAATGATTAAATCCTTGGGTGTCATCAAAAATAGGTGAGAAGTTAGAATGCCTGAAAAGTGTTTGATAAAATGTCTGTATAGTAAACCGTCAGAAAATATGAGAAAATATGAAAAAAGAGAGAATGAATAGAATAGAAATTGTAAATAAAATATTTGAAAATCTTTTATCTCTTTTACTTAGACATCCCATGTGACAACAGTTATTGAGAAGTGGAACAAACTTTACACCATTCAGCCATGCAGTAGTTAAGATAAAAGTAAATGGGCACGGAAAATAAGTAATGATTACTATGCACATGCAGTTTTTCAAAAAAAACTGTTCCCACTAAACAAATGATTATTACTGTCTTTATCTGACTTAAACCAATATTCTGATAAAATATAATCGTTCAAGTATTTACCAAAAATAAATCAAGTATATAAATACTGCCACGTAAGCATCAGAACTTGATTATTATCAGAATTTAAAAGCCATCAGAATATGGCTTCTGCACTCAAAAAGTGAATGTTTATTTCTGTAATTCTTCACACAAATATTGATATAGTTTCAACAGAACTTAATCATCAGAACTTCCATCAGAACTTGTCCTCAGAATTTATGCAACTGACACTTAAATTGTTCATCTAAAACAACATTTATCACCACAGTAATTTTCATCATTCATATGGAGTGTAAATGTGTGCATTCAGCAGAATTTCAGATAAGGATTAAAGTCTGATTCACTTCAGTATATCTTAGAAATAAGGCATAACTAAGAATATTGCTCAAAATCTGTCATTGGTCTGAAGTCTAGTCTACTATAGAATAAGTTCATGCATGAGTCCACCTCAACTGTTTTGTGCTCATTTTATGCATCTTTTGAAATTCCTTTTTAGAGTGGCTTCTCAGTGTAAGTGAGTTACGACTGCTTATCAGAATTTATGCTATTATCAGAGTATTTCTCGAGTAATTAGAGAATGTGAAAAGTGACCAAGAAAATTTTATTTTGCTTTTCTAATGCATATTACTTAATACCAACAATGCACATGGGTCTTCCCTTCCACATACATTTTTCTCTAGATCTCAAAGGAGTACCTGATGTTTATTTCTTTTCTTTTCCTTTTCTTTTGATAAGTGAGACTTATCAGCACTTAGTACATCCATAGGATTTACAAACATCAGAACTTAATAGATAAGAAGCACCATTCTAGTTTTTGACTTAGTAATAAGATACACAAAGTAAACCTAACCAAGCTCAATATCAGAATTTGCTTGTGTTAAAAGATTTCCACATAAACAATTACTTCAAACATGGGATCTTTAGTATATTAAAGACTACTAGGTCAGCATCGAGCACAGTTATCCTCATTGGATTGAATAGTCACAGAAACATTCATATCACGGTCAGAGTTTAGAAAATCATATCTGACAATACTCAGTACTTAGGTAAGATTCAATTTAAGCACAAATTACATAAAGATAGTAATATATGTAACTACTGATCATAAATTCTGATGTACCAGAACATAAACTAAGCAGATTTAGAGAAAGAACCTGAAACCATTCCAAGTTCATTTACCAATCTTGTAAAAGTAGCTTCACACAGTGGATTTGTGAAGATATCTGCTAGTTGTTGTTCAGTTGGAACAAAATGCAATTCCACTGTCACACCCCCAACTTAAATAGCAAAATAAATATAGTTATTACATCATTTTAATGAGTACTACACAACCAAAATCCAAGATCTTACAGTTTAGGGTTTGGAACAGCCCAACACTACCAACTATTACATCTGATTACAAATGCCGAGTCCTCACACAACTATTATTACTTATTCTACCTGAGCTCGAACATAAGCATCAGCATCACAGGTCTTATGGGCAGTCTGCTTGAATCTAACCATAGCTGCTAGCTGTAATATCAGGGTAAAGCAAGAAGTGAGCCAAAAGCTCAACAAGTGCTAACAATACAACGCAAAGCATAAATCGAGATATACCTTTAGGAATGACAATGGAATGACATAATCAATGATAATCGAGAGATAAAACTTATGTGAGTTGGCATCATTATGCTTGCATCAAAACAATTTTAAAATCATTCTTAATCAAAATCATTTTATGACGCTACGGATTACAGCCGGTGATCAGCCGCGAAGTAACCCCGAACCTCGCTGGGTTCTAAAACATTATTGGGAATCCCTAGGCAACTTTTAAGCCTAATATAAGTGTGGAAAGGACTCGCGTCTCAGTCCAGATCCACCATTCAAGAAAACATTTGTCCCCCTTTGGGACTGAAAAATCCACGTTTTAATCATTTTAAAAACTGATGCCGATTTATGACAAAATCTCTTTCGACTGTAATTATTTTTATCAAGGGATTATAGATCAACTTGAAACACTGGAAATATGACACTAAATCTCAGGGCCATGATCTACTAGACTTTACTATATTAGGGTAATTGAGAGGTTTCCATAAACAAGAACTTAGACAAGGAAATTAAGCCAGGCTATTGGATAAGATGAAAGAGTAATGCCAAACTAGGCTTAAAGCAACGGTTGTAGACAAGATATAGGTATTAGAACATCAAAAGATAGGCATCACTGGTTCCAATAGGATAAAGGTGTTAAAATATAAAGAAAGCGATCATCAGCTCAGTATATAACAGGGTATCAAGCTTTAGGGTAAGGATAGGGTTATCAAACAATCATGAATGTATTTAAGAAATGATTGGCTTTTAGGTATCAAGATAAAGTTTCTATCGAGGTTATTTCAAGAGTTGAATCAAAGCATCAGGGTGCAACATCAAGATTTCTCAGGGATCAATAGCATGATAAACAAAAGGATCAATAAGATATTATAACGCATCTCTAATTTATCATGGCATTAAACTATCATGAAAGACTTTTGAACTACTTGCAATATGTACTCGAGGGTTCATGGCATCTCTATGTAACTCAAAGATAAACAAAAGATACGCTTGATTTAAATATATCAAAATGACTCAGGATAATTGCATCGATATATATATATGAACTGTTTACAGCAAATACGAAGGTCAAGTTGAATCACTTGCCTTGAGATAGACTGGTCTGGTCTGACTGGTAGGAGCAACAACTGGAGCTTCACTCGACTTTTAAGGCAAGTTTTCCCTCGTCTCGAGATCCTACATAAATAATAATAATCCTCATTATAATATATTCTTTCCATCTTAACCTATTTACAACCCGAAATTAAACATGGATGGCACTTAGGCCTATACACACTTAATTCATATCCAACATTTATATTTTTAAATGTACACACGTAGCCACATAATCACATATCGTATATTAATACCAAATAACATCACATACACCATAACGCCACACTAGGCTCGGATGATCTCGACTCACCACTTAAATTACTTGGTCGCTAACTAAACGAAGTCTTCGAATTTGGGCTTCCTAACTCAATGTGCCTTTCCTAAATTATCCAAAACCTATTGACCCTCACTTGTGCCTTTTGCTCTACTGACCTTATACTATCTTACAACTATGGTGGTCGACCTAATACTCACTTCTAAGTGTCCTAAAACTATGTGATAAGTGAAGGTGCTTACTGGTGCAAATTTCAGAATGGTAACTAAGGTTTCTTGAGTGCATTAGACACTCTTAAACTACAAGTTTTTCTTCAAAATTTTTACACAAGACTCTCCTGACCTAAGGGCATCTCATAAGCTTGATGTGGCTCAAAGGCCTGGCTTGGGCCTTCTTGGGCCTAAGCTAAAAGTCCAAGGTTCCCCTGTTTTTCTGGGCAGAAAATGCCCTGACTTGAATTAACTTGTGACACATGGTTCTAGCTCATATCCTATGAACTATGGTTGGAAAAACTTCTCTGACATACCCTCTAACTAAGGCCCAATTGGGCCTAATGAGGGCCTACCCATGACATGGCCAAATCTCCCTATTTCTAAGTTGCAACAAAACTGTCCCCTGCTGGACAGATTTTGTTATTCTACTTGTGCACCTAACCAAATGACATGCAAACCTCCAACCAACTCCTAAAACCTATTATATACTCCCCATACTAACTTCTGGTAGCTTGGGCCTCAAAGTGCACATCAATGACATGGTCAAAACTCACTCTAAACCTCAGGGTACTAAACTGATTTTTCTGCAGAAACTATAACTCTCATTTTTCCAAGGCTTTGACTTGACAAACCTATCTAACAACAACTCAAAACTTAAACAAAGACTTATACATGGTATTCTACTGAACTAACTCCCTTTTTCTCAAAATAACCTTGGTGAGATCATCCTTACCTAAGGTGCAACTATGGCAAAACAAAAGAGACTACTCTTTACAAATCACAAACCTTTATGCTCTTGAAGCAACAAGATATATATATTTTTTTTATAATAGATAACCACGAATTATTACCATGCAATAAGAAGTATAAATCAATATTAATACATTATTCCTACTGAAATTAAGGCTCACTAACAACATGAATCTAAATGATCAAAACTTCCAAAAAAAATCAAAAGTGATTTACATGCATGCATGCTTTCGGATCTTTCAAGCCAAAGCAACATGATTTCCAAATAAATTTTTATCATAATTCAACATGCAAGCCTAACATGGATTACAACTAAATGATCAACTAGCATGCAAAAGGGTTTTATCAAGCTTTTACTATAAAATTCACGTTGTCATCACAAAATACACAAAAATGTAACAAGGCAACAAAGCACCATCCATTCGGCTCCTATCAAGTCATGGCCGAATGGATTAGGGTAAGAACAACATTTCATAAGTGTAACACTCTTATGTCTAGCCATTCTTGACCCTATGATACTATATCTCATGGTGAAAGCCTTAGATTCACAAGAATCAAGGAGGTTCACTTTGAGTTTAACAAAAATATCACCATGCAAGGTCAAAACATAGGTTTTTCACTCTAAACTTTTGAAATATATATAAGAATAACATATAGGGAGTAAAATTACTTGGATATAAGATGATTGTTTGAGTGAGAGTTGAAGAAAGAAGGGGATGGGGCTCGGTTTTGGTGGTTGCCGAGAGGGGAGGGGAAAAACCGAGAGGTGAGGGAGGAGGGAGGGAGAAGAGAGTGAAGTGGTGGGGTGAAGTGAGGTGATGATCACTTCTTGGACTTGTTTTTATGCATTGATTTGACTATAATGTGAGTGAGTTTGAGATTTTACAAGAGTAACCCTCCAATATAGTTAGGTAGATTTGCATGCAAGGGTAAAGGGGTAAATTGGTTAGCAAAATGTGAGTTAGTGGGGTTGAGAATGTCTTCTTTGCCCTTTGATTAAATAGAAGAGAGTTTGCATGCAAGGTTATTCATGTAATTTGATAAATATGACAACTAAAATTTATAATGATTTATTTTTATAAAATAAAATACAAGTTCAAAAATTATAAAATTTATACCATAAATTAACTTGTATTTTTAGAGACTTTATAAAATCATTTTCAAAATTTGTGAACAAAATGCCTTTTAAAAGAAGATTTTTCCAAAGCTTAGAATATTCCTTATAAATCAAAAACAAAGAAATTAAATAAACTCTTGCTTTGAAAAATCATATACTACCCAAAGCAAATTTATAATGCAGAAATTTTCACTCACACAAACGTACAATCATTGAATATATTTTCATTTGACTTAATATTATACCAAATTCACAAATAATATTACATAAAATGCCGGTCGTAACATCCTCTCCCCCTTAAGGGATTCTGTCCCCAGAATCTAAGAGAACAGATGAGGATACCGGGAACGCATATCAGACTCTAACTCCCAAGTCGACTCTTCGACCTTAGGGTTCCTCCAAAGTACTTTTACTAACTTTACTGACTTATTTCTAAGACTCTTTACTTGCCAATCGAGTATTTTAACCGGTTGCTCCACAAATGACAGGTCTGCCTAAATTTCTACGGGTTCATATTCTATCACATGGCTAGTGTCAGGATTATATTTCTTAAGTAACGACACATGGAACACATTATGCACATGCCGATACTGAGGTGGTAAGGCCAACTCATAGGCCACCTTTCCTACTTGGCTCAAAATCTCAAAAGGACCTACGTATCTAGGTGCTAACTTTCCTTTCTTGCCAAATCTTATCAACCCTTTCCTAGGTGACACTTTTAGCAACACAGCTTCGCCAATTTGGAATTGAACATCCTTACGCGCGGGATCCGCATACTTCCTCTGTCTATCTTGAGCAGCAAGCAACCTTTTCTGAATTAACTTGACTGAGTCATGCAACTGTTGTACCAATTCTGAGCCGAGAATTCTTCCTTCTCCTACTTCATCCCAACTTGTTGGTGATCTACATTTTCGCCCGTACAAAGCTTCATATGGTGGCATGCCGATACTGGAATGATAGCTGTTGTTATATGAAAATTCAATTAATGGCAGGTGGTCATCCCAACTTCCAGCAAAATCGATTGCACAACTGCGCAACATGTCTTCAATTGTTTGAATTGTTCTTTCACTCTGGCCATCAGTCTGCGGGTGATACGCCGTGCTCATATTCAACTTCGTGCCAAGACATTCCTGGAATTGCTTCCAGAATCTTGAGTTAAATCGGGGATCTCTGTCTGAAACTATTGATACAGGTACTCCATGCCTTAATACGATTTCGTGCACATACAGATGAACCAACTTGTCCAGTGACGACTTCTCATTTATTGGAAGGAAATGCGCCGACTTCGTAAGACGATCAATTATAACCCATATTGCGTCATGTCCGGACTTTGTTCGTGGTAGTCCTACTATAAAGTCCATAGCGATGTTTTCCCATTTCCATTCTGGAATCTTCAGGGGCTGAATTAATCCGCTTGGTCGTTGATGTTCTGCCTTTACTTTCTGACAGGTATAGCACTTCGCAACCCATTCTGCCACGTCTCTTTTCATATTTGGCCACCAAAAGTTCTTCTTTAAGTCTTGATACATCTTGGTGCTTCCCGGGTGGATTGAAAATTTCGAATGGTGGGCTTCATGGAGGATCTCATTCTTTAATTCAGATACATGGGGAATCCATATTCTGGATGAAAACCTTAGTATTCCTTGCTCATCCCTTTTAGTATTAATCTCTTCTCCAGATAACTGATTTTTCTCTTTTTCCATTACTTCCTCTTGACACTTCTTTATCTTTTCCATTAGTGTTGGCTGAAAGGTCATTGCATGACAAACTTCTTTGACTTTCCCATAAGCACAAAGTTCCAATTCAAATTTTCCGATTTCTTCAGATAACTCTTTTGATGTTATCATTGCATTCAATCTTTCCTTCCGACTCAGCGCATCGGCCACTACGTTCGCCTTTCCAGGATGGTAATTTATCGAACAGTCATAGTCCTTAATCAATTCCAGCCATCTCCTTTGCCTCATATTGAGCTCTTTCTGAGTAAAAATGTACTTTAAGCTCTTGTGATCCGTGTAGATTTCACACTTTTCTCCATAGAGATAGTGTCTCCAAATCTTGAGTGCGAACACTATGGCGGCTAGTTCCAAGTCATGCGTCGGATACCTTAACTCGTGCGGCTTCAACTGTCTTGACGCATATGCTATTACCTTACTGTGTTGCATCAACACACAACCCAAACCCTTATGTGAAGCGTCGCTGAATATTACAAAATTCCCTTGATCATCTGGAAGTACTAACACCGGAGCTGTTACCAACTTCTGTTTTAACTCTTGAAAGCTATTTTCACATTCTGCACTCCATTCAAACTTTTGATTCTTTCTGGTTAACTTGGTCAATGGTGTGGCGATCTTCGAGAAATCCTTGACGAATCTTCTATAGTATCCGGCCAATCCTAGAAAACTTCGCACTTCCGTAGGAGTCCTTGGCCTCTCCCAACTCATAACTGCATCAATCTTCGCCGGATCCACTTTAATTCCATCATTTCCAATAACATGCCCCAAAAATTGAACTTCCTTTAACCAAAACTCACATTTGGTAAACTTGGCATACAATTTCTCTTGTCGGAGTATCTCCAATGCTATCCAGAGATGCTGCATATGTTCTTCTTCCGATTTAGAATAAATAAGGATGTCATCAATAAATACCACGACAAATTTATCCAAATACTTCTTAAATACTCGATTCATCAGATCCATGAATGCGGCCGGGGCGTTGGTCAATCCAAACGGCATTACTAGGAATTCATAATGCCCATATCTGGTCCTAAATGCGGTCTTGGGAATATCTTCTTCCTTGATCTTTAATTGGTGGTATCCCGATCTCAAGTCAATCTTCGAAAAACATTTTGCTCCCTTTAACTGATCAAAAAGGTCATCTATCCTTGGTAGCGGGTAGCGGTTCTTGATCGTTACTTTATTCAACTCCCGGTAATCTATGCATAGACGCATACTCCCATCTTTCTTCTTCACAAAGAGAACAGGTGCTCCCCATGGCGACGTACTTGGTCGTATCACTCCCTTATCCAATAATTCTTGTAGCTGGCTCGCCAACTCTTTCATTTCTGCTGGTGCCATCCTATACGGAGCCTTTGAAACTGGTTCCGTGCCTGGAGCAAGGTTGATCTCGAACTCAATTTGTCGATCTGGTGGTAAGCCTGGTAGTTCGTCGGGAAACACATCGGGGAACTCATTAACTACAGGAATATCTTCCATGCTGGGGCTGCCTCTCTCTGAATCCACTACATATGCTAGGAACGACTCACAACCTTTTCTAAGTAACTTCTTAGCCTGAATAATTGTAAGAAATAGTCGCTCTTGCCTCTGTCCCTTAAATACTACCTTCTCTCCACTCTTCGTCTTTAAATTCACTCTCTTGGTCTTACAATTTATCTGCGCGCTATTCTCTCCTAACCAATCCATTCCTAAGATTATATCAAACTCTCCCAGCTTGAAGAGTATCAAGTCGGCCGAGAACTTATATCCCGAAATATCAATCTCACATTTTGGACAAAATTGATTCACAGGAATCTTCTCTTGGTTCGCAATTACCATATTTACTACCTCACTCATAACCGTTTTATCACATTGGAGCTTATCAACAAAAGATTCTGATATGAAAGATCTTGTTGCTCCCGAATCAATCAATACTTTAGCTTTGACATTATTGAATAAAAGTGTACCTGCTATCACCTCAGAATTCTGAACAGCATCTTTCATCTTTAGATCAAATGTCCTTGCTGTTGCTTGCGGGGTTGGTGCGGGTGGTGGAGGTAATGCCAATACCTCAGCTGGCACGCTTGCACTGGTACTTGCCGCGTTCATCAGAGCTCTGACTGGTCCTGTTGCCTTACACTCCCTAGCCATGTGTCCAGTCTTCCCACATTTGTAGCACGTAACTCCTGGCTTCGGCATCTTGCACTCATTTGCCAAATGTCCCTTCTGATTGCACCTATAACAGGTCATACTCAGCTTATTGCATACTCCGGGGTGCCTTCTTCCACAGTGCTTGCATTCTGGCCTCTGGAACCTGTTTTCTCCAACTTGCCCTTGGCTTGCCTGATTGTTCCCTTTTGATTCTTGCCTTTTGCCCAAATTTCCTTTCCTTTGAAAATTTCCGCCCTTCTGGAAACCAATCCTCTTTACATTCCGATCTTGCGAATTTCCAGCTTCAGACTTTTCTCCATAAAATGGAACCTTCCTCTTCTTGTTATCCCTCTCTTTCCTTGACTGCATCCCATTATTCTCAATCAGAGCAGCTTTCTGTACTACTCCCGCATAAGTTTCAAGCTCAAACATAGCCACCCTATCTCTGATCCAAGGCTCCAATCCTTGCTGAAATTTCTTTGCTTTTTCTTCCTCAGTGCTAGTATACTTTGTCACAAACCTTGACAACTCAGTGAACTTCTTCTCATATTCCAGTACAGTCATGTTCCCTTGCTTTAACTCAAGAAATTTTAGCTCCATCTGATTCTGCATGTACTTAGGGTAATACTTGTCCAGAAATAACTTCTTAAATCTCTCCCAAGAAATCTGCTGAGTGACTTCCATAGCTTTTACTGATTCCCACCAATAAATGACTTCTCCCTTCAAGAAGTAAGTGGCATACAGCGTCTTCTGATCGTCCCCTAACTGTACCAACTCAAAAGCCCTTTCCATCTCCTTGATCCATGTGTTTGCTATCACTGGATCAGTGGTATCATGAAATACAGGTGGATTCACATTCTGAAAAGCCTTGAAAGTGACAATTTGTCTTGGTGGTACTGGTGGTTCAGGTGGTTGGTATGGCTCACGGTTATCTTGGTTTTCAATTTGTTGTTGAAGAGTTAGTTGTTGTTGAGCTATAGCATTGGTTTGCTGTTGCAAGGTTTCCAGTAGTCGAAGAATATTTGGGTCTGTGGTGAAGGTGGTTGTTGGATTCTTCTTTTTGGGAGGCATGATCCTGAAATAAGAGTTGTGTTATAACAAATATGAATGATAAAATGATTCGAGGGTATCGCATGGCATTCTTGTTTACATATGGGGTCAAGTTTCCAGATATGATGACAAAACATAAAATAACAGTTGAGAGCAGATGGAACAATAGCACATAATTATTGAAATTTTAAAGGTCACAGTACATAGGATTGGGACATAGTCTGATTCTAGAAATAACAGGCTTATTTAAAGGAAAGACGGAAACAACTGGGGATTCCATAGAGTCTGATAGTACAACAACATGAAAGGTAAATGGAAAGAACTAAGGCTCCACTCCATCTGAACGGGGCTTGGTAGTCTTTTCCTCTCGAAGCGTCTTCACAACGCTCTGGAGCTCATCCGCCACCATCTGAATGACATACTGGCTGGTACGGTCCCGGTGTGCTGGCATCTCCTCAAGCTTAGTGTTGACGTACCGAACCAAGGTCTCAAGTCTCGCAATCATCTGCTCCTTGGGCTTCCCTTCGTAGTTTCAGCTGTCCGGATACACGTTCTTCAGTCGGTCTATCAGTCGGTCGTACTTGCCCTGAAGCATGTCGAACTCGCGCCTCAACTCAGCATACACGGAGAAAGCAATAGTGTCGTCCGACCCAGAGGATGACGAGGAATGCGCCCTTTGCTGACAACCAATAAGAGGAGTATTAATAATAATTTACTTTACCTTCTCTCTCGCGTAATATCTATAACCTACACACAAATCCTATAACCTATTTGGGCTGTCCAGGGACTCTAAACCGTAGCTCTGATACCAAAACCTGTCACACCCCCAACTTAAATAGCAAAATAAATATAGTTATTACATCATTTTAATGAGTACTACACAACCAAAATCCAAGATCTTACAGTTTAGGGTTTGGAACAGCCCAACACTACCAACTATTACATCTGATTACAAATGCCGAGTCCTCACACAACTATTATTACTTATTCTACCTGAGCTCGAACATAAGCATCAGCATCACAGGTCTTATGGGCAGTCTGCTTGAATCTAACCATAGCTGCTAGCTGTAATATCAGGGTAAAGCAAGAAGTGAGCCAAAAGCTCAACAAGTGCTAACAATACAACGCAAAGCATAAATCGAGATATACCTTTAGGAATGACAATGGAATGACATAATCAATGATAATCGAGAGATAAAACTTATGTGAGTTGGCATCATTATGCTTGCATCAAAACAATTTTAAAATCATTCTTAATCAAAATCATTTTATGACGCTACGGATTACAGCCGGTGATCAGCCGCGAAGTAACCCCGAACCTCGCTGGGTTCTAAAACATTATTGGGAATCCCTAGGCAACTTTTAAGCCTAATATAAGTGTGGAAAGGACTCGCGTCTCAGTCCAGATCCACCATTCAAGAAAACATTTGTCCCCCTTTGGGACTGAAAAATCCACGTTTTAATCATTTTAAAAACTGATGCCGATTTATGACAAAATCTCTTTCGACTGTAATTATTTTTATCAAGGGATTATAGATCAACTTGAAACACTGGAAATATGACACTAAATCTCAGGGCCATGATCTACTAGACTTTACTATATTAGGGTAATTGAGAGGTTTCCATAAACAAGAACTTAGACAAGGAAATTAAGCCAGGCTATTGGATAAGATGAAAGAGTAATGCCAAACTAGGCTTAAAGCAACGGTTGTAGACAAGATATAGGTATTAGAACATCAAAAGATAGGCATCACTGGTTCCAATAGGATAAAGGTGTTAAAATATAAAGAAAGCGATCATCAGCTCAGTATATAACAGGGTATCAAGCTTTAGGGTAAGGATAGGGTTATCAAACAATCATGAATGTATTTAAGAAATGATTGGCTTTTAGGTATCAAGATAAAGTTTCTATCGAGGTTATTTCAAGAGTTGAATCAAAGCATCAGGGTGCAACATCAAGATTTCTCAGGGATCAATAGCATGATAAACAAAAGGATCAATAAGATATTATAACGCATCTCTAATTTATCATGGCATTAAACTATCATGAAAGACTTTTGAACTACTTGCAATATGTACTCGAGGGTTCATGGCATCTCTATGTAACTCAAAGATAAACAAAAGATACGCTTGATTTAAATATATCAAAATGACTCAGGATAATTGCATCGATATATATATATGAACTGTTTACAGCAAATACGAAGGTCAAGTTGAATCACTTGCCTTGAGATAGACTGGTCTGGTCTGACTGGTAGGAGCAACAACTGGAGCTTCACTCGACTTTTAAGGCAAGTTTTCCCTCGTCTCGAGATCCTACATAAATAATAATAATCCTCATTATAATATATTCTTTCCATCTTAACCTATTTACAACCCGAAATTAAACATGGATGGCACTTAGGCCTATACACACTTAATTCATATCCAATATTTATATTTTTAAATGTACACACGTAGCCACATAATCACATATCGTATATTAATACCAAATAACATCACATACACCATAACGCCACACTAGGCTCGGATGATCTCGACTCACCACTTAAATTACTTGGTCGCTAACTAAACGAAGTCTTCGAATTTGGGCTTCCTAACTCAATGTGCCTTTCCTAAATTATCCAAAACCTATTGACCCTCACTTGTGCCTTTTGCTCTACTGACCTTATACTATCTTACAACTATGGTGGTCGACCTAATACTCACTTCTAAGTGTCCTAAAACTATGTGATAAGTGAAGGTGCTTACTGGTGCAAATTTCAGAATGGTAACTAAGGTTTCTTGAGTGCATTAGACACTCTTAAACTACAAGTTTTTCTTCAAAATTTTTACACAAGACTCTCCTGACCTAAGGGCATCTCATAAGCTTGATGTGGCTCAAAGGCCTGGCTTGGGCCTTCTTGGGCCTAAGCTAAAAGTCCAAGGTTCCCCTGTTTTTCTGGGCAGAAAATGCCCTGACTTGAATTAACTTGTGACACATGGTTCTAGCTCATATCCTATGAACTATGGTTGGAAAAACTTCTCTGACATACCCTCTAACTAAGGCCCAATTGGGCCTAATGAGGGCCTACCCATGACATGGCCAAATCTCCCTATTTCTAAGTTGCAACAAAACTGTCCCCTGCTGGACAGATTTTGTTATTCTACTTGTGCACCTAACCAAATGACATGCAAACCTCCAACCAACTCCTAAAACCTATTATATACTCCCCATACTAACTTCTGGTAGCTTGGGCCTCAAAGTGCACATCAATGACATGGTCAAAACTCACTCTAAACCTCAGGGTACTAAACTGATTTTTCTGCAGAAACTATAACTCTCATTTTTCCAAGGCTTTGACTTGACAAACCTATCTAACAACAACTCAAAACTTAAACAAAGACTTATACATGGTATTCTACTGAACTAACTCCCTTTTTCTCAAAATAACCTTGGTGAGATCATCCTTACCTAAGGTGCAACTATGGCAAAACAAAAGAGACTACTCTTTACAAATCACAAACCTTTATGCTCTTGAAGCAACAAGATATATATATTTTTTTTATAATAGATAACCACGAATTATTACCATGCAATAAGAAGTATAAATCAATATTAATACATTATTCCTACTGAAATTAAGGCTCACTAACAACATGAATCTAAATGATCAAAACTTCCAAAAAAAATCAAAAGTGATTTACATGCATGCATGCTTTCGGATCTTTCAAGCCAAAGCAACATGATTTCCAAATAAATTTTTATCATAATTCAACATGCAAGCCTAACATGGATTACAACTAAATGATCAACTAGCATGCAAAAGGGTTTTATCAAGCTTTTACTATAAAATTCACGTTGTCATCACAAAATACACAAAAATGTAACAAGGCAACAAAGCACCATCCATTCGGCTCCTATCAAGTCATGGCCGAATGGATTAGGGTAAGAACAACATTTCATAAGTGTAACACTCTTATGTCTAGCCATTCTTGACCCTATGATACTATATCTCATGGTGAAAGCCTTAGATTCACAAGAATCAAGGAGGTTCACTTTGAGTTTAACAAAAATATCACCATGCAAGGTCAAAACATAGGTTTTTCACTCTAAACTTTTGAAATATATATAAGAATAACATATAGGGAGTAAAATTACTTGGATATAAGATGATTGTTTGAGTGAGAGTTGAAGAAAGAAGGGGATGGGGCTCGGTTTTGGTGGTTGCCGAGAGGGGAGGGGAAAAACCGAGAGGTGAGGGAGGAGGGAGGGAGAAGAGAGTGAAGTGGTGGGGTGAAGTGAGGTGATGATCACTTCTTGGACTTGTTTTTATGCATTGATTTGACTATAATGTGAGTGAGTTTGAGATTTTACAAGAGTAACCCTCCAATATAGTTAGGTAGATTTGCATGCAAGGGTAAAGGGGTAAATTGGTTAGCAAAATGTGAGTTAGTGGGGTTGAGAATGTCTTCTTTGCCCTTTGATTAAATAGAAGAGAGTTTGCATGCAAGGTTATTCATGTAATTTGATAAATATGACAACTAAAATTTATAATGATTTATTTTTATAAAATAAAATACAAGTTCAAAAATTATAAAATTTATACCATAAATTAACTTGTATTTTTAGAGACTTTATAAAATCATTTTCAAAATTTGTGAACAAAATGCCTTTTAAAAGAAGATTTTTCCAAAGCTTAGAATATTCCTTATAAATCAAAAACAAAGAAATTAAATAAACTCTTGCTTTGAAAAATCATATACTACCCAAAGCAAATTTATAATGCAGAAATTTTCACTCACACAAACGTACAATCATTGAATATATTTTCATTTGACTTAATATTATACCAAATTCACAAATAATATTACATAAAATGCCGGTCGTAACATCCACTGTACCTTCCATCACATGCTCCCTTATGAAGTGGTACCTAATGTTGATGTGCTTTGTCATTTAGTGCTGAACTGGATTACCTGTCATAGAAATAGCACTTTGATTATCATAATAAATAGGGATTTTAGAAAATTCTAACCCATAATCCAGTAACTGATTCATCATCCAAAGAATCTGTGCACAACAGCTTCCTGCAGCAATGTACTCTGCCTCTGCAGTTGATGTGGAAATTGACTTTTGTTTCTTGCTAAACCAAGAAACTAATCTGCCTCCAAGTAATTGACAGTTTCCACTTGTACTTTTCCTGTCAATTTTGCACCCTGCAAAATCTGCATCTGAGTAACCTATTAGCTTAAAGTCTAATTCCCTAGGATACCACAATCCTAGATCAGCTGTACCCTTAAGGTACTTGAAAATTCTTTTCACAACTGTTAAGCGAGGTTCTCTTGGATCTGCTTGAAATCTTGCACAAAGACAGGTAGCATACATGATATCAGGTCTACTTGCAGTCAGATAGAGTAGTGAGCCAATCATACCTCTGTAATCAGTAATATCTACTGATGTACCAGTATCCTTATCCAATTTTGTTGCAGTGGCCATAGGAGTGAATGCACTTGAACAGTCTTGCATTCCAAATTTCTTCAACAAATTTCTGGTGTACTTATATTGACAAATAAAAGTTCCTTCTTCATTCTTCTTGACTTGAAGGCCCAGAAAATAGCTAAGTTCTCCTATCATACTCATTTGATATCTTGATTGCATTAGCTTTGCAAACCTTTTACAAAGTCTGTCATTGGTAGAACCAAAAATGATATCATCAACATATATCTGCACCAAAAGTAAGTCCTTTCCATGGTTGAGATAGAATAAAGTTTTATCAAATAGTGCCACTATTAAATCCACTTTCTAGAAGAAACTTAGCTAATATCTCATACCATGCTTTTGGAGCTTGCTTAAGGCCATAAAATGCTTTATCAAGTCTGTAGACATGATTAGGAAATTTTGAATTTACAAAACCTGGAGGTTATTCAACATATACTTCTTCTTCCAATTCTCCATTAAGAAAAGCACTTTTTACATCCATTTGAAAGACTGTACACTTTTGGTGAGCAGCATAAGACAGAAATATCCTTATGGCTTCCAATCTAGCAACTGGTGCAAATGTTTCATCATAATCAATTCCCTCCTTTTGAGAATATCCTTTTGCAACCAGTCTTGCTTTATTCCTTGTAATTATGCCATCACTATCAGTTTTGTTTCTGAACACCCATTTTGTACCAACAACTGATCTATTCTTTGGTCTTGGTACTAGGGTCCAGACTTTATTTCTTTCAAATTCATTTAACTCTTCCTGCATTGCTTGCACCCAATCAACAATTAGAAGAGCTTTTTCCACTTTCTTTGGTTCAGCCTGAGAAAGAAAAGAATGATTGAGACATTCATTTGATGTAGCTGTTCTAGTTCTAATACCTGCTTCAGGATCTCCAATAATTAAGTTAGGTGTATGTGCTTTAGTCCACATCCTTGCAGATGGAAGGTTATCTCTAGAACTGGATGCTCCCCCAAGATCCATGTTGTCTCCATCAACATTTTTTGATGCACCCCCTGAAATTATGCTCTCTGATTTGAATCCTTCAGAATTTGAGTTTCCGGAATTATCAGAACTTGGCCCATCAGAACTTGATGAATCAGAACTTGAAGAGCCTGTTCTAGGTTCTGATACTTCTTGAGATGTGGTTGGATCTTCAATATGCTCCCCCTGCACAGGTGCATTTTCCTTTGGCATAGTCACCACAGTTTCAATAACATCAGAGTTTAACCCATCAGAGTTTGCAGTATCAGGATTTAGACTATCAGAATTTACAGAATCAGAATTTAAACTTCATTCTCAAATCTCAGCTGATCATGATCATTGAAATCTTCAAGTCCAGTAATCTTATTATCATCAAAAGAGACATTGATAGATTCCATGACTACCCTTGTTCTTAAATTGTAGACTTTGAAGGCTTTTGTGGAAAGTGGATATCCAACAAAAATTCCTTCATTAGCTTTTAGATCAAATTTGGATAGCTGTTTATGATAAGTGGCATTTTATACCACTTAGAACGTCTTAAAATGGCTTAAATTGGTGTCTTGAAATCAAGTATTTTGTGTATTTGATGCGTTTTTCTAGTGTTTATGCATTTCAGGGTATTAGTTGCATTTCGGGGGAGGAATCATCAAGAATAAGCCTTGGCATGTGTTCACCATTGCGAGAGGAAAGGAATGGGCAGATTACGGTGAAGAAATGGAGCAAACCTGGATTTTTTCCAGTAGAGGCCTGCGCGCCTGCGCAGCTATGCTGAGCGGCCGCGCAGGGTCGGGGAAAAAGATAAATTATTTTAGACTTCTACTTCTATTTGGCTTCCAACTTCTATGTAATCTGAGTTTTATGGGACTATTATATAGGTAGATTTGAGACGTTTTCACAGAGAGTATTAAGGGGATTATGTTTTAGATTGTGTTTTACGCAAGAAGCGAAGGAAAAAGACCGATTTAGCACACCGCAACGAAGAGGAAGCATATTTTCTTGTGATTCTTGTTTCGTTGTAACGTTGGATGCTAGTTTTCTTGCTTTGACTTATTTACTCTTGTGACGTACTCTGTTTTAATATAATTAGTTTAGTTATTATTTTCTCGTGTTTGTTTATCATGATTTCATATGAACCCATGATGGCGATAAGTTCTATTATGGGCTAATCGTGATCATGGAGTTGCAACGGATTTATTATGGAATTCTTTAGTTAATTGTTTAATACTTTAGTGTGTGATGATTGCTTGATATCTAGTATTGGTTGTGCATATTCGTCTTATGTGCGTCGCGAACATATAAGATAGGGTGTTAATCTCTTGTGAAGCGACGGTGGATCTTGAGATTTAGAACTTGCCATGCTAGCATAGGTTCATGTACGTTGTGCATGATTAGTGGGTAACTCTAACAGTTTTATTTGCCCTATGTAATCAAAAAGGAATAACTTGTGCTTAAATCGTTGTGTTGTCAATTTCTGTAGACATATAGGAACTCAACATAATTGATGACTATTCAACTTCTATCTTAATTGTGGATGCTTGGTGGAATGGTATTAGTACAATGAAAGTTGGCTTTTATCAGTTTTGTGTTATTCGATTAATATCATCACTGTCACATGCTAAAGGTAATAACAATGGCTATAGAAGGAAGTAATAATGAAGTTGTGATCTCATGAGTGTTTTATTATTGATAAATTGAAGTGTGAGTTAAGTGGTTAATTAAGTAGTTAATTATAGTTAATATTTAATCAACAATTTTAAGTGTTATTATCTTAACATTGAGAAGTAATCATACATTGGTGAGTGAGTTTAATTAGACAATAATTTAGTCTGAGTCTCTGAGGGAACGAACTAGAAAATATTCTATATTACTTGCGAACGCGTATACTTGCGTGAATATTAGCGCGTGTTTTCGCCCTAACAAGTTTTTGGCGCCGCCGTCGGAGACTCGGCGTATTTGTTTAGTTTATGTACTTACCATCATTGGTCATTAGGACTCAGTGATTAGGACGTAGTAGTTACTTATTTTTTTCTGGTTGTGTTTCAGGTACTTTAGCAAGCGTTTATGCAAACTCGTTCTCGTGCTCGCAAGAGGACTTTAGATACAGCTGAGGAGACAGACGAAGTTCTTGATATTCCGGAGAAGTTAGATTTTGAGGATTCGGATTCAGGAACTGAGCAGAAAGAACCAGTAAACATGGGAGATCGTATTATTCAAGCTGATCCAGCTCTTATGGATTTTTCTCGGCCTAAAATTGATGACATTCAGTCAAGCATCCTTCATCCGGCTATTCAAGCTAACACCTTTGAAATCAAGCCGGGCACTATTCAGATGGTGCATAATTCTGTTTCTTTTGGAGGAGCGGCAACTGAAGACCCCAACATGCACATAAGGAATTTTGTCGAGATCTGCAGCACTTTTAAGTATAATGGCGTGACTGATGAGGCTATCAAGTTGAGGCTTTTCCCATTCTCACTAAGGGATAAGGCTAAAGACTGGTTACATTCTGAACCAGCTGGGTCCATCACTACGTGGCAAGATCTTGCGCAAAAGTTTCTGGTGAAGTTTTATCCGATGGCAAAGACTGCTGCTATGAGGAGTGCTCTTACTCAGTTTGCGCAGCAACCTACAGAATCTATGTGCGAGGCTTGGGAACGCTACAAGGAAATGTTGAGAAAATGTCCACATCATGGAATGCCGGATTGGATGGTGATCACTGGTTTCTATAATGGTTTGGGGGCCCAATCTCGGCCCATGCTCGATGCAGCAGCTGGAGGCGCCTTATGGGCTAAAAGCTATACTGAGGCGTATAATCTTATAGAGACGATGGCTGCAAATGAGCATCAAAACCCAACTCAGAGGATGACGTCAGGCAAGGTAGCAGGTATTCTGGAAGTTGATGTAGCCACCGCTATTGCAGCCCAGCTCCAAGCGCTATCAATGAAGGTTGATTCTTTGGCTACGTATGGAGTTAATCAAATAGCTATGGTTTGTGAGCTTTGTGCAGGTTCTCATGCTACGGATCAGTGTTCTCTTGTAAACGAATCTGTTCAGTATGTGAATAATTATCAGCGACAACAGCAGCCTGTGCCAGCGACCTATCATCCTAACAACAGAAATCATCCAAATTTCAGCTGGGGGAATAATCAGAATGCTATTCAGCCACCATATCAGCAAGGAGTGAGTAAACAGTTTAACCCACCTGGATTCCAGTAACCACAGCAGTATGCTACAAGGCAATCATATCCTCAACAGGGAAGTGCAGCTGCACCTACTAGTGCTAATTTTGAGGGACTTAAGCTGTTGTGCAAGAGTCAGACGGTTTCTATCAAGACCTTGGAAAATCAAATTGGTCAATTAGCCAATGCAGTGCTCAATCGTCAACCTGGCACTCTTCCCAGTGACACGGAAGTACCAGGCAGGAAGGAAGCTAAAGAGCAAGTCAAGGCTATTACCTTAAGGTCTGGAAAAGTAGCTGATGCTGAAAAGGCAAAAGAAGTAGAAGCTGAAATTAGAGGTGAAGAATCTAAGCAAAAGGAGAAAGCGGCGGAACCAAGGAAGACTACTGTTGAACACACTTTGCCTGAGGCTAATACAGGGGAGAAACAGCTCTATCCTCCACCACCTTTTCCTAAGAGATTGCAGCAACAAAAGCTGGATAGACAGTTCGGGAAGTTTCTGGAGGTGTTCAAGAAACTTCACATCAACATACCTTTCGCTGAGGCTCTGGAACAAATGCCTAGTTATGCGAAGTTTATGAAGACTATTCTTTCAAGGAAGGTGAAACTGGATGACCTTGAAACCGTTGCTCTCACGGAAGAATGCAGCGCTGTTCTGCAACAAAAGTTACCACCAAAACTGAAAGATCCAGGGAGCTTCACCATTCCTTGCACAATTGGCAATCTGACGTTTGACAAGTGCCTTTGTGATTTGGGAGCAAGCATTAATTTGATGCCGTTGTCGATCTTTAAAAAACTGGATCTGCCTGATCCAAAACCCACGTACATGTCACTACAATTGGCTGACCGTTCCATTACTTACCCAAGGGGCATAGTTGAGGATGCGCTCGTCAAGGTGAATAAGCTCTTCTTTCCAGCAGATTTTGTTATTCTGGATTTTGAGGAAGATAAGAAGATTCCCATAATCTTGGGGAGGCCTTTCTTGGCTACTGGTCGTACCTTGATAGATGTACAAAAAGGGGAACTTACTATGCGGGTCCAAGATCAGGATGTGACCTTCAACGTATTCAAGGCAATAAAATTCCCTATAGAAGATGAGGAGTGCTTAAAAGTGGATGTGATTGATTCTGTGGTTACTTCGGAACTCAATCACATGCTAATGTCTAATGCATTGGAAAAGGCCTTAGTGGGGGATTTTGACAGCGATGATGAAGATAGCAACGAGCAATTACAATATCTGAATGCTTCTCCCTGGAAGCGAAAGCTGGACATACCATTTGAATCTCTTGGTACTTCTGACCTCAAGAATGCAGAAGGAAAGCTCAAACCATCAATAGAGGAAGCACCTACCTTGGAGCTCAAGCCATTACCTGAACACTTGAGGTATGCTTTTTTAGGGGATTCATCTACGTTACCTGTTATTATTTCATCTGACCTTTCAGGTAGTGAGGAAGACAAGCTCTTAAGGATTTTGAGAGAATTCAAATCGGCTATAGGATGGACCATAGCAGACATCAAGGGGATAAGTCCTTCATATTGTATGCATAAAATTCTGCTAGAGGAAGGTAGTAAGCCAACTGTGGAACAGCAGCGAAGACTGAATCCCATCATGAAGGAGGTGGTGAAGAAAGAAATTCTGAAATGGCTAGATGCAGGCATCATTTATCCTATTTCTGACAGCTCGTGTGTGAGCCCCGTACAATGTGTACCTAAGAAGGGAGGTATCACTGTGGTCGCAAATGAAAAGAATGAGCTCATCCCTACTTGAACAGTTACAGGATGGAGAGTATGCATGGATTATAGAAAATTGAACAAAGCCACAAGGAAGGATCACTTCCCCCTTCCATTTATTGATCAGATGCTTGACAGATTGGCGGGTCATGAGTATTTTTATCTTCTGGATGGTTATTCCGGGTATAATCAGATTTGTATTGCACCAGAGGATCAGGAAAAGACTACCTTCACTTGTCCATTTGGCACATTTGCTTTTCGCAGAGTTTCGTTTGGGTTATGTGGCGCACCGGCCACCTTTCAGAGATGTATGATGGCGATATTCTCTGACATGATTGGAAATAACGTCGAAGTGTTCATGGATGACTTCTCCGTCTTTGGACACTCATATGATGAATGTTTGAATAATCTGCGCGCCGTACTCAAAAGATGCGTGGAAACTAATTTGGTGCTTAATTGGGAGAAATGTCATTTTATGGTGCGTGAAGGCATTATCCTTGGGCATAAGGTCTCTAGCAAGGGTCTGGAGGTGGACAAGGCCAAGGTGGGAGTCATTGAAAATCTTCCCCCACCTAATTCTGTGAAAGGAATCCGTAGTTTTCTTGGTCATGCGGGTTTTTTATCGGCGATTCATCAAGGACTTTTCAAAGATATCTAAGCCGTTGTGCAATTTGCTTGAGAAAGATGTGCCTTTCAAATTTGATGATGAATGTTTGGCAGCATTCGAGACTCTCAAGGAGAGTTTGATCACGGCACCAGTCATTACAACACCAGATTGGACAGAACCATTTGAGATGATGTGTGATGCGAGTGATTATGCGGTAGGTGCAGTTCTGGGACAGCGCAAGAAAAATCTCTTCCATGTGGTCTACTATGCGAGTAAGACTTTAAATGGTGCCCAATTGAACTACACCACTACTGAGAAGGAGCTTTTGGCTATAGTCTTTGGCTTTGAGAAATTTCGATCTTATCTACTTTGTACGAAAGTAACAGTATTCACTGATCATGCAGCTATTCGCTATCTGGTTTCTAAGAAGGATTCGAAGCCGAGACTCATTCGTTGGGTGCTTTTACTTCAGGAATTTGAGTTAGAGATCAAAGATAGAAAAGGTACTGAGAATCAAGTAGCTGACCATCTCTCTAGGTTGGAGAATCCCGATTCTACTTCACAAGACATGACGTTAATCAATAAATCTTTTCCGGATGAGCAGTTGTTTGCAATTCAGGAGGAAGAACCATGGTTTGCAGATATTGTAAACTATCTCGTCAGCAATATAATGCCTCTTAATTTGACATCCGCTCAAAAGAAGAAGTTTCTGCATGAGGTGAAGTGGTATATATGGGATGAACCATATTTGTTTAGACAGGGAGCTGACCAGATCATCAGGAGATGTATCCCGTTCTGTGAGACGGAGGGGATATTACGAGACTGCTATTCCACGGTTTATGGGGGACACTATGGAGGTGAGAAGACGGCAGCTCGTATTCTGCAAGCAGGTTTTTTCTGGCCTACTTTGTTCAAGGATGCTCATCAGTTTATTTTAAGGTGTGATCATTGCCAAAGAGTGGGAAATTTGTCAAGGAAGGATGAAATGCCATTAAATGTGATGCTTGAAGTCGAGGTCTTTGATGTATGGGGAATCGATTTCATGGGGCCTTTTATCTCGTCTTGCAATAATCAGTACATCTTGCTGGCAGTCGATTATGTCTCAAAATGGGTCGAAGTTAAAGCTTTACCGACAAATGATGCAAAGGCAGTACTAAATTTTCTTCATAAGCAAATTTTCACAAGGTTTGGAACACCTCGGGTAATCATAAGTGATGAAGGATCGCATTTTTGCAACCGTAAGTTCACTTCTATGATGTAGCGTCATAATGTGAATCATCGGGTAGCTACTGCCTATCATCCGCAAACAAATGGTCAAGCGGAAGTGTCTAACAGAGAGATAAAGCGCATTCTAGAGAAGGTTGTTTGTCCGTCAAGGAAGGATTGGTCTTTAAAGCTCGATGAAGCTGTTTGGGCTTACAGAACAGCATACAAAACTCCACTTGGGATGTCACCGTTTCAGTTGGTGTACGGTAAGGGATGTCATCTACCGGCGGAGCTTGAGCATAAGGCCTACTGGGCATTGAAGAAATTGAACCTGGATTTAGATGCAGCTGGTAAGAAAAGAATGCTTCAGCTTAATGAACTTGATGAATTTCGACTTCAAGCGTACGAGAATAACAAAATGTATAAGGAAAAGGTGAAGAGGCGGCACGATAGGAAGCTACATCCTAAGTTATTTGTGCCAGGGCAACAAGTTCTTTTATTCAACTCTCGGCTCCAACTTTTTCCTGGGAAGTTGAAATCAAGGTGGTCTGGACCTTTTATTGTCAAAACTGTGTTTCCACATGGAGCGGTGGAAATTTTTGAGAATGATTCGGACCAAGCATTCAAGGTTAACGGTCAGCGGTTGAAGCACTACTATGGGGACATGGCAAACCGAGAAGTGGTTAGTGCCATTTTGTTGACTACTTGAGAAAGGTACGGAACGTCAAGCTAATGACGAAAAAGAAGCGCTGCGTGGGAGGCAACCCATGAATTGTTGTTACAGGAACCCTTAGAAGTTAATAACCTATCCAAAAACAAAAAAAAATCAGAAAATAGGTGCTGAATTTTTTTTTTTCCAGAGACCCTCTGCGCGCCCGCGCAGCTATGCTTAGCGGCCGCGCAGGGGTCGAGTTCCAGAAAATTTTTTAC
The DNA here is from genome assembly GCF_009905375.1 of Apium graveolens. Lineage (NCBI taxonomy): Eukaryota > Viridiplantae > Streptophyta > Magnoliopsida > Apiales > Apiaceae > Apium > Apium graveolens. Next base: position 70,706,055 of record NC_133653.1, read on the forward strand.
AGTTCAGAAAAAAAAAACAAACAAAAACACAAAAACAGTTTTAGCCCATAAACCCACGAATTATTCCCACTACCCCATTATTTTATCCCTTAATTTCCAAACCCTAATCTAATCCACACCCTATATATACATACACCTATCCTACATATCTCCCACACAACTTCCTACACTTAAACCCTCTCACAAACATCAAAAATCAGTTCTTACACATTTTTATTCACGAATCAATGGCACCCAAGAGAGCACGCACTATTGACAGCAGCAGCACAGTTCCTACTGCTGATTCATCGAGGGGTACTGCTGCAAGGCCTCGGTTAACTGACAGAGCTACGGAGGAGGAGTACACTAGGCTGTTGGGGAAGCCGATTTTGAAGGAGAGGGGGTTTTTACCATCAGGGAGGGATGGTGAGTTGTTGCCCATGATTGCAGAGAAGGGGTGGATAGCTTTTTGTGAGTCACCCGAAGCAGTACCGATGAGCGTTGTTCGCGAGTTCTACGCGAACGCGAAGGCTGAAAAGAATGGGTTTTCTGTAGTCCGTGGGCTGACGGTTGATTATCATCCTGCGGCGATTCGCCGTGTGATTGGACAGCGAAAGAGGAAGCCCGAGGAGGAGAACTGGAATGAAAAGACTGCTGAGGATTTTGACTTGGATTTGATTTGTGCGACTCTATGTCGACCGGGCACAGTTTGGACCCGCAGTCCAGGCAATAATGAGTATCGTCACTTTCCGGCGATCGCCATGAACAGGTATGCCCGTGCATGGAATGCATTTATATGTGCTAATATTTTGCCTTCTTCACATGCACACGAGGTCACAGTTGAGAGAGCACAGTTGTTGTGGGGAATTCTGCATGATGAGTACTATGTGGACCTTGGTGAGTTTATCTACCAAGGAATTCTGAAGTTTTTGAGGGGAGCAAAGCATATGAACATCCCTTATGCATCCACGGTTACGAAGCTATGCCGAGTAGTGGGAGTGAACTGGCCGGCTCATGAGCAGTTGCAGTTGCCAGCAGCTCCGATTGATTCTGGCACTCTGAATGGGATGCAGGAGTGGACCGGTGGTGAGCCTGAGGAGCATGGGCTGGGTTATCGTCTTCCAGGAAGGCGTCCAGCACGAGGTGCTACTATGGCTAGGCCAGGGCGTGGTGAGGCTGGTTCTTCGAGAGCTCAGGAGGGTGCTGGGATGGGTGATGCCCAGTATAGGAGGCTTTCACGGCGGATGGATGCCATGTATGAGACGCAGAGCAGGTTTGCTCAGGAGCTCACCCTTGCGTTAGGGACTGCTTTTTGAGGCCTTGGAGCTGATATCCAGTGGCCAGTTTTTGGTGAGGACTCTGCATACCCACCGCCTGATACTCCATCCACTGAGGGTGATGATGATGATGACTCCGAGTAGGTATACCCTGTGTTCCTTTCTACTACTTTCACTGAGGACAGTGAAGATTTTTAGTTTGGGGGTGGCAGTTAAGGAATATTGTGTGTGTGTCATTTAGTTGCATATTCATGATAGTTTAGTTCATATAGTTGCATAATTTATGCCATTTAGTTTTTTTTTTATGAATGTCATGTAGCTCATGCATTTACCATGATCCCTTTTGCAATAAGTTATCGACTGAATTGTGATATTGATGCGAGTGTAGTGATAGCATTAAAGTGATATTAAGTTGTGTAGGTTGATATGCATGCTAGAAACAATTGTAAGTCCACTAAGTCTTAAAGAATGTGTAAGGGCTAGATTGTTGTTATGATTTGGTTGTTTTCAAGGTCAATCTACTTATTATGCTTAGAATTCGATTATAGGTTCTTAGTGATAAAGACATGAAAAAAGAAAAAATTTTGGAGAAAAAAATATGGAAGTTGTTGCTAGTTGTGGCTAGGCGTCAAATGGCTAGTAGCCGGCTCGCATATGTTGCGAGTAGTCTAGGGTTGAGCAAGATGGAGCGAAACGCACTTGCTCAGAAGTTATTAAAAAAAATAAAATTTGCATAATTGATCGAGAGTGGGCTCTTTGGTATTTGAGTTATTAAGTTCTTAGGGGACTTTGTGCCTAGTGACCTAAGGCTTTTAGAGTCTGGGATCTGCTAACCTAACGCTCGTTACATGGATACCATTGTATTAGTCTTTTATGGACCTCACTCATTGCACGGTCAAATAAGCATTTGAGTTGTAAATAAAAAGCACGATTCCGTAGTAAGCTCCAGAGTTCTTGTAGTGTTGTATATCACTTTGTGCCTAGAATTTTTATTCTTTGTATAATCGTAGGATTGCCTTGAGGATAGTCTAGTCATAGTAATTGGTCTAGTTCCGAAGCATATCTGTTAAGCATTTGCACAGACCACGTTTCTGGCTGTATGTCCGTTTGCATGAGTTTATTGATCTTTAGTTTTCTAACTGCATTCGTTGAGATGTGACAATTTGGTTGGTTAATTGTAGTAAGGGGGATCGTTGCATTTTCATATAGATTGCATTCATGCATATTTTTATTTGTTTTTGAGTCTGTGACGCTTGAGGACAAACATCGATTTAAGTTTGGGGGTGTGATAAGTGGCATTTTATACCACTTAGAATGTCTTAAAATGGCTTAAATTGGTGTCTTGAAATCAAGTATTTTGTGTATTTGATGCGTTTTTCTAGCGTTTATGCATTTCAGGGTATTAGTTGCATTTCGGGGGAGGAATCATCAAGAATAAGCCTTGGCATGTGTTCACCATTGCGAGAGGAAAGGAATGGGCAGATTACGGCAAAGAAACGGAGCAAACCTGGATTTTTTCCAGTAGAGGCCTGCGCGCCCGCGCAGCATAGCTGAGCGGCCGCGCAGCAACCTGCGCGCCCGCGCAGCTATGCTGAGCGGCCGCGCAGGGTCGAGGAAAAAGATAAATTATTTTAGACTTCTACTTCTGTTTGGCTTCCAACTTCTATGTAATCTGAGTTTTATGGGACTATTATATAGGTAGATTTGAGACGTTTTCACAGAGAGTATTAAGGGGATTATGTTTTAGATTGTGTTTTACGCAAGAAGCGAAGGAGATAAGGAAGAAGACCGATTTAGCACACCGCAACGAAGAGGAAGCATATTTTCTTGTGATTCTTGTTTCGTTGTAACGTTGGATGCTAGTTTTCTTGCTTTGACTTATTTACTCTTGTGACGTACTCTGTTTTAATATAATTAGTTTAGTTATTATTTTCTTGTGTTTGTTTATCATGATTTCATATGAACCCATGATGGCGATAAGTTCTATTATGGGCTAATCGTGATCATGGGGTTGCAACGGATTTATTATGGAATTCTTTAGTTAATTGTTTAATACTTTAGTGTGTGATGATTGCTTGATATCTAGTATTGGTTGTGCGTATTCGTCTTATGTGCGTCGCGAACATATAAGATAGGGTGTTAATCTCTTGTGAAGCGACGGTGGATCTTGAGATTTAGAACTTGCCATGCTAGCATAGTTTCATGTACGTTGTGCATGATTAGTGGGTAACTCTAACAGTTTTATTTGCCCTATGTAATCAAAAAGGAATAACTTGTGCTTAAATCGTTGTGTTGTCAATTTCTGTAGACATATAGGAACTCAACATAATTGATGACTATTCAACTTCTATCTTAATTGTGGATGCTTGGTGGAATGGTATTAGTACAATGAAAGTTGGCTTTTATCAGTTTCGTGTTATTCGATTAATATCATCACTGTCACATGCTAAAGGTAATAACAATGGCTATAGAAGGAAGTAATAATGAAGTTGTGATCTCATGAGTGTTTTATTATTGATAAATTGAAGTGTGAGTTAAGTGGTTAATTAAGTAGTTAATTATAGTTTATATTTAATCAACAATTTTAAGTGTTATTATCTTAACATTGAGAAGTAATCATACATTGGTGAGTGAGTTTAATTAGACAATAATTTAGTCTGAGTCTCTGAGGGAATGAACTAGAAAATATTCTATATTACTTGCGAACGCGTATACTTGCGTGAATATTAGCGCGTGTTTTCGCCCTAACAGTTCAGGATCAGTCTTAAGAACAAAACACTTGCATCCAAATACATGAAAGAACTTCAGATTTGGCTTTTTTTTCTTCACCATCTCATATGGTGTCTTTCCATGCTTGTTGATAAGTGTTGCATTTTGAGTAAAACAAGCAGTCTGCACAGCTTCAACCCAAAAGTAGGTTGGTAATTTTGCTTCATCAAGCATAGTTCGTGTAGCTTCAATAAGAGTTCTATTCTTTCTTTCAACAACTCCATTTTGTTGTGGAGTTCCAGGAGCAGAGAATTCCTGCTTTATTCCATGGTCTTTACAGAACTCTTCAATAATCAAATTCTTGAACTCAGTGCCATTATCACTTCTTATGATTTTCACAGAGTCTTTGACCAATTTATCCAGTTGTTTGATATGATCAATCAAGATAGATGAAGTTTCACTTTTTGTGTGCAAGAAATACACCCATGTGTATCTGGTAAACTCATCTACTATGACCATAACATATTTCTACTTTGCAATACACATGACATTCACTGGACAAAATAGATCAACATGTAGTAGGTGATAAGGCTCAAGAATTAAAGTTTCAGCCTTTCTCTTGAATGAAGATTTTCTTTGCTTTGCCTTTTGACATAAATCACAAAGGCCATTAGGAGCAAATACTGATTTTGGCAGTCCTTTCACAAGATCTTTCTTGACTAGTTCATTTATATTATTAAAATTTAAATGAGAGAGTTTCTTGTGCCAATCCCAGCTTTCTTCAACTGATGTTCTGCTTAACAAACAGATTGCAGAACCATCAGAACTTGTTGAAAGCTTAGCTTCATAAATGTTACCATGCCTGTATCCCTTTAGAAAAACTTTGCCTGTAGATTTACTTACAACTTCACAGTGTTCTTCAAAGAAATCTACATGATAACTTCTGTTACAGATTTGACTAACACTCAGCAGATTGTGTTTAAGTCCTGAGACTAGAGCTACTTTTTCAATGATGACATTCCCAAGATTGATATTGCCATATCGCAGAGTTTTTCCCATGTTGCCATCTCCATAAGAAACTCCTGGGCCAGCTTTCTCCACAAAATCTGATAGCAGGGCTTTATTTACAGTCATATGTCCTGAACATCCACTGTCCAGAACTAGGATGTTTTTCCTGTTGCCCTGCAATCACAAAGACCACTAATGATTAGTTTTAAGGACCCAGACTTGCTTGGATCCTTTGGCCTTATTAAGTTTGTTAACATTTGCAGCGGATTTAACATCAGAATTTATGTTAACATTTTTCTTATCAGAATTTACAGTATCAGACTTTGCATCAGAACTTATACTAGAAGGAATAATGCTAACTTTTTTAAAGAAGGTTTTATTTGATAATAATCATAGTACAAACTATGATAATCCTTACAAATATAAATGGAATGCCATAAACTACCACAATGAAAACAAGGATTTTGTGGCTTATATCTAACAGACTGACTCTTAACTCCTGATTTTGAAGGTAAGGAGTTTATATTCTGATTCTTCCTGCAAAAAGAAGCCAGATGGTTAGAATTTCCACAGTTATGGCATTTCTTTCTAGGAGCACTAGGAACAGGCATATAATTGTTACTTTTATTCACACCTTCCTTTCCATTCCTATTTTTCCTAGGTGGCTTTACCTTGTTTACATTCTTAATCTATTTTAGCTTATGCTTAAGCTGCTTCTTTGTCATTAAGCCTATGTTAACTTGAGTTGGTTTATCCTGTTCTAATTTGTTAGAAGTTGACTCTGCTATCACTTCTGCCTCAATATCTTTCATCTTTTCAGAATCAGACTTTACAGTTTAGCTACAAACTTAACAGGATTTACCTTTAGCTTATTAGTCTGTTTAACAATAATTGGCTTAATTTGTTCAGTTCCTGTTTCAGTTTTATCATCTCCATAACCTAAGCCCTCTTTCCAGTTTCCACTACTTAGTAAATTCTGAGTTGTTCTGCCAGAGTTAGTCCAAGTCCTAATAATCTCTCTTTCCTTTTCTAACTCAGTTTTTAGAGATTGATTCAATTTTAATGCTTCATCTCTAACATAAAAAGCATCATCTCTTTCTTTCTGAGTTTGATGGAACATAACTAACTCTTTTTATAAATAGTCATTCCTTTTCTTAAAAGCCATATTTTCAGAAGTTAACCTATCACATGTTAAAGTCTGATCTCTATAGCTAATGAATATGGTTTTAAGATAAGATCTCAACTCTGTATTATTATCCGTATGAAAAGCATAAGTTGTTTGAGGTACCTTTCTCTCAGCAGCATCAGAACTGCTATCAGCATTTGCCATTAAGGCATAGTTCACCTCATTTTCAGAATCTGAAGTGTCTGTCCAGCTTTTCTTCTTTGTGACAAGTGCCTTGCCTTTGTCACCTTTTCCTTTGTTGCAATCAGGAGATATGTAGCCTTTCACACCATAATTGTAGCATTTAACATTTGAGTAATCTCCTCTATCAGACTTTCCTGCTTTGCTTTCAGATTTTCTGAATCCCTTCTTATCAAAACTTCCACTTTTTCTGGAAAACTTCTTTCCCCTTCTGAATTTCCTCTAGGCTATCTTTGTGATGCCCTTTACCATAAGAGCACCCAATCTCACATCTCTTCATCAACATCCATCTCAGATAGGCTTTCAGTTTCTGAATCCTCATCATCATCATCAGAACTTGATGAATCTGAATCAGACTTTGTGATGAGAGCCTTTCCTTTGCCTTTCTTTGAGACAGCCACTTTAGGGGATTCCTCCTCAGCCTTAAGAGCGACTGTTCTTGACTTTCTCCCATGTCTCTTTCTTCTTTGATCCATCTCAAGTTCATGAGTTTTGAGCATACCATAAATTTCATCAAGAGTAGTTTCATCAAGAGCATAGTTGTCTCTTATAGTGGTTGCCTTCAAATCCCAACTTTCAGGAAGAGCTAAAAGGAATTTAAGATTAGTATCTTCAAGATCATATTCCTTATCCACCAGTGACAGATCATTCAATAGTTTGACAAATCTGTCATATAAGCCAGTTAATGACTCATCAGGTTTTGAGTTAAAGTGCTCATATTCTTGAGTGAGTATAGTCCTCATGTTCTTCTTAATTGCATCAGTTCCCTGGCATCTTGTCTCCAAGGCATCCCATATCTCCTTTGCAGTCTTACAGTTAATTACCCTGTTTGACATGACAATATCAATGGCACAATGCAGCAAATGCCTTACCTTTGTATCCTTGGCAATAAATGAGATATTTTCAGCTGTATACTCACTTTTCTCCTTTGGTACAGTCTTTGTTGGCTGATCTGCAACTATAATAGAGAGCTTGGTCGGCTTATGTGGTCCTTCATTTATTCTGTCAAGGTATTCTGGATCTGTAGCTTCCAGAAACATAGTCATCCTCACTTTCCATATGGGATACTCAGAAGGTCTCAATATGGGAACCCTAATAGTCTCATATCGATTATGAATTTGAGTCTTTGGAGTTTCTTCAGTTTTGGTGGGCTTGGTTGGAGTTTGTTCTTCTTCAGACATGATTGTTTTGGATCTTTACTGTATATGTGTTAACAGATTGCTCTAATACCACTTGTTAGGTCACACACACTATAGAACGGGGTTGAATACAGTGTATACTACAATCAAATCGAATTAAGAACACAAGTATGAAATACAGAATAATCTTATTAATAAAACATTATTGCAATGGAACCGTTCTCTCTCAGTGATGAACAAATATCACGAGAGCTGCTAGGGTTACAATGAATAATATTCTCGATAATGATAACACTTATAGTGTAAACCCTATGCTGTGTTTATATAGACACACAGTTACAATATAATCTTCTAATTGATATCGAACATGATTCTGCATCCTGAAATATATCAACCAGTTATCTTTTCTTCCAAGTCTTCTATTCTTCATAGAATTCTTCTCCATGCATATCTCTTCTTGTTTTAGTATTGATCTTCTTTCCTTCCAATCAGCCGCCTTTCTTATCTGAATGTCTTCTTAAGTCCTGATATTATCTTCTGATGAATATCTTCTGATATCTTAAGTTCTGATAACTTAAGTTCTGATATCTTAAGTTCTGACTTCAGTATAATTACTGATTTCCAGTTAAGTCCTGATTTGTCCTGTTAGTCAAGATCTGAAAACTAAACACAAATCATTATTAGACATGACACCACAAATATATCTAACAATCTCCCCCAACTTGTAAATTAGCATAATATATAACTTTAATAGATATTTGATGATGTCAAAAGGTTAAGTATAAATGTATATGAGAATTTGACTAAATAACTACAACTCACAGTCCTTGTAGCTTTTACCATCCTTAAAGTCTGATATCAGCTTTAGTCTGTATATCCTTCAAAATTTAACAGTTGTAGTTCTTGACTTGGCTTCAGTGTGTAATCTCTTTAATGTCATGAGTTGTTCTGAGATAGTTCTTCAACAAACTTCTCTCAGCATATTCAAGTTCATTTTGCATCCTCCTTTTAACATCTTTAAGTTCAGCTGTATCTTCTCCTGTCTGAAAGATAGCAGCCCTGAGATCATTTATTTTTTCTTTCCTTATCTCCTGATCCAGTCTGATGACATAGGCTTTATCAGACTCTAGATTGAATTCAAGACCCTTGATACTAAGAAATGTAGTGATTTTGGCGGTATTAGGCTTCATCTCAACTATATCACCATTGTGAGCTCTGTACTTAGGATAGTATAGTCTGTCAGACTTACAGAGTATAATTTCTTCTGCCTTTGAATATCAAATTTTAAGTAACTGGCAGCACCATCTGTTGACCTGTTCTTCACTTGAAGTAGAAACAGAACATGTTGCAGTTCTTCATAATACTTCAACCGAATTGCATTCTTTCTAATCTGGAATACCCTCCCATCTGTCATAAAATATAACATGATATCTTCTTTCAATACAGAGTGGTAGACCATTTGTATAGACTCTAGTTGATTTAATCTTTCAGGAGTTGTTCCTACTCCTGGTTCACTCATGGAAGTTGGATCATAGGTAGTATTATTTAATCTCTTTTCTTTAGAACTACCCAATCCTGATTTGTCTCTAGCTTCCTTCCCTCGAATAACTCTTGCTTCAAAACCACTTGATGTAGTCTTCAAAGGTTGAGTAGACTGTTGAGCTTTAGTAAACCCAGATAGTAGAATTTTTGAAGGTTTAACATGAGCAATGTCAGAGGTTTCCTTTTCTTCTGATGTAAAGACAACTTGAGCTCTGTCAGAGGTTACTTGCTTCATTGTAATATCAGAATTCACTAAGTCCTGATCTTGAACAACATGAGCTCTGTCTGAGGTTGTTTGAATATTCTTCTTCTTCTTCTTCAAAATTAGACTAGTATCTTCATCAGATTTTGCTTCCAGATCCATGGTTGGCATATATATCTTTACAGGTTCATCAACTTTTGCCTTTCCATTGAATCTAGGATCAACCTCTATTTGTGATTTGGCTTTGGATTCAGATTTGGTTGCCTCAGAGTTTGTCTTCTTTTTAATCATAATGCCCTTAGGCTTTGGAGGTTTCTTTGCAGTAATAGAAGCTTTAGACTTGGATTTGACATTTTCTTCTTTAAGTATGGCTTCTTCTTCCTTCAGGCTTTCAAAGTCCATTCCTGGATTATCTTTAAGAAATAGTGTTTTTGAAATTTCTTCATCCAGATTCTGTAACTTGGGGTCTTGAATTCTTGACTCTCACCTTGTATCAGAATATCAGGCTTAGTCAGAACTTGTTTATCAGAACTTATTCTTCTATCAGCATCTGAGCTTGATCTCTGTGTAGAAGTTCCTGCTTTCCTAGATGAAGAGCCTTTGCCTTGACCATGACCTCTACCCTTTTCAGAGTTTCCCTGGTCATCATTTCCATCATCCTTTTTCTTCAGTTCTAAATCAGTAGAGCATTTGGACTTAATCACTTTCTCCCCCTTTTTGGCATCATCAGGTAGAAGGAGAGAGACAAGCAATTCCACTGAGGATTGGATCTCATTGAGCTGAGTTTGCTGAGAAGCTTGATTCTTTAAAATTTCAGAAATCTGGACTTGTTGCTTCTCGTGAGCTTTCTCAATACACTCAATTCTATCAAAGGCTGGTTTAAAAAACCTTTTCTTGTCCAATTTGATATTCATGTCTTGCTGAAGCAGTGTATCTTGAATTTTGCCCACCTTGGCTTGAGTTATTGAGTGTTGACCTTGAAGATTCCTTGTACTCAATGAAGTAACTCTAAGCTGTGCCTTGAAGTCATCATTCATCAACATTGCATCAGCCTTAGCCAGGTGCTCAGCAAGAATATGTGCAGTAGGAACAAAATCAACTTTGTTCCACTCCTTGATCCATTATTGTCCTCTTTGAGTTTCACTCCATGGTACTAGTGCATCCTCTCTAACAAATTTCTTGATTAAATCAGCTTTGCCTAGAACTTGTTGAGGTGCATGTCCTGAAGGACCAGATGCATCAGCATTTACATTTGTAGCAGCTTCACCAATAATTTAAGCATTTGCAGCATCAGAACTTATAGAGTCTGCAGAATCAGCATCCTCTGATAAAATGAAAGTATGTGAGGCTATAGAGGTTTCAAAATCATCCTCTAAGTGCTGAGCTACCATTAAATTCTGATCAACATCCAAATTCTGATGCTCCTCTAATATCTGATCTTCATCATCTAGATTCAGAAGAGGTGTTGTTGGAATATTTGCATTGAAATCAGCATCAAAAAGTGGTGTTGTTGGTGGAGTTTGTTGATGAATGGTTGGAGCTTCCAAGTACAGAATCTCAAGCACAACCAAGTTGTGAATATTTATTTCACCACTTGTACTTGGGTCTTCAGCATGTACTTGTTCAATGATAGGAGACACAGGAGGTGTAAGCATGTGTTCTGGAGTAATCTCTGGCTCTTGAATTGGCGACAGTGGAGGTGTAAATTTAGTGGCTTCAGCAAATTCTGGTTGTGTAGATGGAAGGGATTCAATCACAATTGGCTCCTTTGGGATCAGAGATTCCTGATCCCCAACCTTAGCTACTGCTTTCACATCCTCTGAATCTGACTCAGCTATGTCCCTGTTAGCTCTTTGTTTCTTTAATCTCTTCAAGGGTGGAGAGACTTTGGGAGCTTTGTCATCAGAATTTATCTTTCTAAGCCTTTTGAGGGGCCTAGAACTCCCTGTTTCCTTTGTTTTCTGAGGAGACACTTCCTCAGCTGCTTTAGAAACAGGTTCTGATGGTTGAACCTGTCGCTCATCATCAGATTCATCTCCTAAGATCATTTTTCTTCTTTTTTGTTGTGATTGAGGTACTATCTTAGTACTCTTTGCTCTAGAAGAAGAAGGCTGCACTGGAGTAGGTGCTGATGACTGAGGTTGCTGTGGTTGGGTTTTGGTGTTTTCTGATGGCTGTTGTGTGTTGGTGGGTTGGACATCAGGATACAAAGTTGTATAGGTTTCTAGATCAACATTTACCAAGACTTGTTTTACTGATTGAGGGATTTGTAAGGGGTCTCAACACTCGTTTCTTGTTATCAGTATTTAACAGGTCCTTAAAGGCCCTTTTTGAAAGCTTAAAGGGTGAAATTAAGTCACTGGCTAGTTGGGGTTCATCAGCACAACAGAAAGTATATATAAGCTGACAGAATCTAGCAAAATATACTACATTCCTATCTTCTGTCATCCTATCCCCTATAAAGCCTAGCACAGCACTTGCATAATCAAAATGAGTTTGATTTATAAGAGCATACCTGATTTGGTGACTCAGAATGGGAATAGCATCAAAATTGGAGCATTTATTTGCGAATGCCTTGGTGATGCAGTCAAAGAAATAACTCCATTCCTTTCTGATATAAGGTCTTTTCAGTTAACCGAGCTTTCCCAAACTTTGCTCATAGCCCAAACTTGCCATTAACTGCTGTAAAATAGGCTCCTCCACTGTTGAGAATGTACAGTCTTCAAGTAAATGGAGAGCTTTTCGAACAGTCAATTTGGTAACCATGTACTCGACATCTCCTGATGTGAAAATTATGCTTGGAGAACCAGCAGCACCACCATCATCATATAACCCAATTCACCAGAACGTCAGCACTTGTTTGCCAGAAATAGATTGAGGTTGAGTCAGAGTATACCCAATCTCACTATGAGCTAAGAAATCTTGTACAAAGTGCAAATCTGATGGAGTATCATCCTTGTTCAGGATTAAAGAATAGTTGTTTGGTACGAACTTTGCTCCATTAACGATTAAATCCTTGGGTGCCATCAAAAATAGGTGAGAAGTTAGAATGCCTGAAAAGTGTTTGATAAAATGTCTGTATAGTAAATCGTCAAAAAATATGAGAGAATAAGAAAAAAGACAGAATGAATAGAATATAAATTGTAAATAAAAGATTTGAAAATCTTTTATCTCTTTTACTTAGACATCCCACGTGACAACAGTTATTGAGAAGTGGAACAAACTTTACACCTGTCAGTCATGCAGTAGTTAAGACAAAAGTTAATGGGCACGGGAAATAAATAATGATTACTATGCACATGCAGTTTTTCACAAAAAAACTGTTCCCGCTAAACAAATGATTATTACTGTCTTTATCTCACTTAAACCAATATTCTGATAAAATATAACCGTTCAAGAATTTACCAAAAATAAATCAAGTATATAAATACTGCCACATAAGCATCAGAACTTGATTATTATCAGAATTTAAAAGTCATCAGAATATGGCTTCTGCACTCAAAAAGTGAATGTTTATTTCTGTAATTCTTCACACAAATACTGATATGGTTTCAACAGAACTTAATCATCAGAACTTCCATCAGAACTTGTCCTCAGAATTTATGCAACTGACACTTAAACTGTTCATCTAAAACAATATTTATCACCACAGTAATTTTCATCATTCATATGGAGTGTAAGTGTGTGCATTCAGCAGAATTTCAGATAAAGATTAAAGTCTGATTCACTTCAGTATATCTTAGAAATAAGGCATAACTAAGAATATTGCTCAAAATCTGTCATTGGTCTGAAGTCTACTATAGAATACGTGCATGCATGAGTCCACCTCAACTATTTTGTGCTCATTTTATGTATCTTTTAAAATTCCTTTTTACAGTGGCTTCTCTGTGTAAGTGAGTTACGACTACTTATCAAAATTTATGCTATTATCAGAGTATTTCTCCAGTAATCAGAGAATGTGAAAAGTCACCAAGAAAATTTTATTTTGCTTTTCTAATGCATATTACTTAATACCAGCAATGCACTTGGGTCTTCCCTTCCACATACATTTTTCTCTAAATCTCAAAGGAGTACCTGATGTTTATTTCTTTTCTTTTCCTTTTCTTTTGATAAGTGAGGCTTATCAGCACTTAGTACATCCATAAGATTTACAAACATCAGAACTTAACAGATAAGAAGCACCATTCTAGTTTTTGACTTAGTAATAAGATACACAAAGTAAACCTAACCAAGCTCAATATCAGAATTTGCTTGTGTTAAAAGATTTCCACATAAACAATTACTTCAAACATGGGATCTTTAGTACATTAAAGACTACTAGGTCAGCATCTAACACAGTTATCCTCATTGGATTGAATAGTCACAGAAACATTCATATCACTGTCAGAGCTTAGAAATTCACATCAGACAACAATCAGTACTTAGGTAAGATCCAATTTAAGCACAGATTACATAAAGATAGTAATATCTGTAACTACTAATCATAAAGTCTGATGTATCAGAACATAAACTAAGCAGATTTAGAAAAAAAACCTGAAACCATTCCAAGTTCATTTACCAATCTTGTAAAAGTAGCTTCACACAGTTGTTTTGTAAAGATATTTGCTAGTTGTTGTTCTATTAGAACAAAATGCAATTCCACTATACCTTCCATCACATGCTCCCTTATAAAGTGGTACCTAATATTGATGTGCTTTGTCATTAAGTGCTGAACCGGATTACCTGTCATAGCAATAGCACTTTGATTATCACAGTAATAGGATCACAGTAATAGGGATTTTAGAAAATTCTAACCCATAATACAGTAACTGATTCTTCATCCAAAGAATCTGTGCACAACAACTTCCTGCAGCAATGTACTCTGCCTCTGCAGTTGATGTGGAAATTGACTTTTGTTTCTTGCTTAACCAAGAAACTGATCTGCCTCCAAGTAATTGGCAGCTTCCACTTGTGCTTTTCCTGTCAATTTTGCACCCTGCAAAATCTGAATCTGAGTAACCTATTAACTTAAAGTCTGATTCCCTAGAATACCACAATCCTAGATCAGCTGTACCCTTAAGGTACTTGAAAATTCTTTTCATAGCTATTAAGTGAGGTTCTCTTGGACCTGCTTGAAATCTTGCACAAAGAAAGGTAGCATACAGGATATCAGGTCTACTTGCAGTTAGATAGAGTAGTGAGCCAATCATACCTCTATAATTAGTAATATCTACTGATGTACCAGTATCCTTAAACAATTTTGTTGTAGTGGCCATAGGAGTGGATGTACTTGAACAGTCGTGCATTCCAAATTTCTTCAACAAATTTCTGGTGTACTTAGATTGACAAATAAAAGTTCCTTCTTCATTCTGCTTGACTTGAAGGCCCAGAAAATAGCTAAGTTCCCCCATCATACTCATTTGATATCTTGACTGTATTAGCTTTGCAAACCTTTTACAAAGTCTGTCATTGGTAGAACCAAAAATGATATCATCAACATATATCTGCACCAAAAGTAAGTCCTTTCCATGGTTGAGATAGAATAAAGTTTTATCAAATAGTGCCTCTGTTAAATCCACTTTCCAGAAGAAACTGAGCTTATATCTCATACCATGCTCTCGGAGCTTGCTTAAGGCCATTAAGTGCTTTATTAAGTCTGTGGACATGATTAGGAAATTTTGAATCTACAAAACCTGGAGGTTGTTCAACATATACGTCTTTTTCCAATTCTCCATTAAGAAAAGCACTTTTTACATCCATTTGAAAGACTGTACACTTTTTGTGAGCAGCATAAGACAGAAATATCCTTATGGCTTCCAATCTTGCAACTGGTGCAAATGTTTCATCATAATCAATTCCCTCATGTTGAGAATATCCTTTTGCAACCAGCCTTGCTTTATTCCTTGTAATTATGCCATCACTATCAGTTTTGTTTCTGAACATCCATTTTGTACCAACAACTGATCTGTTCTTTGGTCTTGGCACTAGGGTCCAGACTTTATTTCTTTCAAATTCATTTAACTCTTCCTGCATTGCTTGCACCCAATCAGCATCTTGAAGAGCTTCTTCCACTTTCTTTGGTTCAGCCTGAGAAAGAAAAGAATGATAGAGACATTCATTTGATGTAGCTGTACTAGTTCTAATACCTGCTTCAGGATCTCCAATAATCAAGTCAGGTGTATGTGCTTTAGTCCACTTCCTTACAGATGGAAGGTTATCTCTAGAACTGGATGCTCCCCCATGATCCATGTTATCTCCATCAACATTTTCTGATACACCTCCTGAAATTATGCTCTCTGAGTTGGATCCTTCAGAATTTGAGTTTCCAGAATTATCAGAACTTGGCCCATCAGAACTTGATGAATCAGAACTTAAAGAGCCTGTTCTAGGTTCTGATGCTTCTTGAGATGTGGTTGGATCTTCAATATGCTCCCCCTGTACATGTGCATTTTCCTTTGGCGTAGTCACCACAGTTTCAATAACATCAGAGTTTAACCCATCAGAGTTTGCAGTATCAGGATTTAGACTATCAGAATTTACAGAATCAGAATTTAAAACTTCATTCTCAAATCTCAGCTGATCATGATCATTGAAATCTTCAAGTCCAGTAATCTTCTTATCATCAAAAGAGACATTGATAGATTTCATGACTACCATTGTTCTTAAATTGTAGACTCTGAAGGCTTTTGTGGAAAGTGGATATTCAACAAAAATTCCTTCATCAGCTTTTAGATCAAATTTGGATAGCTATTCAGGATGAGTCTTAAGAAAAAAACACTTGCATCCAAATACATGAAAGTACTTCAGATTTGGCTTCTTTTTTTTCACCATCTCATATGGTGTTTTTCCATGCTTGTTGATAAGTGTTGCATTTTGAGTAAAACAAGCAGTACAGCTTCAGCCCAAAAGTAGGTTGGTAATTTTGCTTCATCAAGAATAGTTCGTGTAGCTTCAATAAGAGTTCTATTCTTTCTTTCAACAACTCCATTTTATTGTGGAGTTCCAGGAGCAGAGAATTCCTGCTTTATTCCATGGTCTTTACAGAACTCTTCCATAATCAAGTTCTTGAACTCAGTGCCATTATCACTTCTTATGATTTTCACAGAGTCTTTGACCAATTTATCCAGTTTTTTGACATGATCAATCAAGATAGATGAAGTTTTACTTTTTGTGTGCAAGAAATACACCCATGTGTATCTGGTAAACTCATCTACTATGACCATAGCATATTTTTTCTTTGCAATAGACATGACATTCACTAGACCAAATAGATCAACATGTAGTAGGTGATTAGGCTCAAGAATTAAAGATTCAGTCTTGCTCTTGAATGAAGATTTTCTTTGCTTTGCCTTTTGACATGAATCACAAAGGCCATTAGGAGCAAATACTGATTTTGGCAGTCCTCTCACAAGATCTTTCTTGACTAGTTCATTTATATTGTTAAAATTTAAATGAGAGAGTTTCTTGTGCCAATCATAGCTTTCTTCAATTGATGCTCTACTTAACAGACAGATTGCAGAACCATCAGAACTTGTTGAAAGCTTAGCTTCATAAATGTTACCATGCCTGTATCCCTTTAGAAAAATTTTGCCTGTAGATTTACTTACAACTTCACAGTGTTCTTCAAAGAAATCCATATGATAACCTCTATTACAGATTTGACTAACACTCAACAGATTATGTTTAAGTCCTGAGACTAGAGCTACTTTTTCAATGATGAACTCTTCCTGCATTGCTTGCACCCAATCAGCATCTTGAAGAGCTTCTTCCACTTTCTTTGGTTCAGCCTGAGAAAGAAAAGAATGATAGAGACATTCATTTGATGTAGCTGTACTAGTTCTAATACCTGCTTCAGGATCTCCAATAATCAAGTCAGGTGTATGTGCTTTAGTCCACTTCCTTGCAGATGGAAGGTTATCTCTAGAACTGGATGCTCCCCCATGATCCATGTTGTCTCCATCAACATTTTCTGATGCACCTCCTGAAATTATGCTCTCTGAGTTGGATCCTTCAGAATTTGAGTTTCCAGAATTATCAGAACTTGGCCCATCAGAACTTGATGAATCAGAACTTAAAGAGCCTGTTCTAGGTTCTGATGCTTCTTGAGATGTGGTTGGATCTTCAATATGCTCCCCCTGCACATGTGCATTTTCCTTTGGCGTAGTCACCACAGTTTCAATAACATCAGAGTTTAACCCATCAGAGTTTGCAGTATCAGGATTTAGACTATCAGAATTTACAGAATCAGAATTTAAAACTTCATTCTCAAATCTCAGCTGATCATGATCATTGAAATCTTCAAGTCCAGTAATCTTCTTATCATCAAAAGAGATATTGATAGATTTCATGACTACCATTGTTCTTAAATTGTAGACTCTGAAGGCTTTTGTGGAAAGTGGATATTCAACAAAAATTCCTTCATCAGCTTTTAGATCAAATTTGGATAGCTATTCAGGATGAGTCTTAAGAAAAAAACACTTGCATCCAAATACATGAAAGTACTTCAGATTTGGCTTCTTTTTTTTCACCATCTCATATGGTGTCTTTCCATGCTTGTTGATAAGTGTTGCATTTTGAGTAAAACAAGCAGTACAGCTTCAGCCCAAAAGTAGGTTGGTAATTTTGCTTCATCAAGAATAGTTCGTGTAGCTTCAATAAGAGTTCTATTCTTTCTTTCAACAACCCCATTTTATTGTGGAGTTCCAGGAGCAGAGAATTCCTGCTTTATTCCATGGTCTTTACAGAACTCTTCCATAATCAAGTTCTTGAACTCAGTGCCATTATCACTTCTTATGATTTTCACAGAGTCTTTGACCAATTTATCCAGTTGTTTGACATGATCAATCAAGATAGATGAAGTTTTACTTTTTGTGTGCAAGAAATACACCCATGTGTATTTGGTAAACTCATCTACTATGACCATAGCATATTTTTTCTTTGCAATAGACATGACATTCACTAGACCAAATAGATCAACATGTAGTAGGTGATTAGGCTCAAGAATTAAAGATTCAGTCTTGCTCTTGAATGAAGATTTTCTTTGCTTTGCCTTTTGACATGAATCACAAAGGCCATTAGGAGCAAATACTGATTTTGGCAGTCCTCTCACAAGATCTTTCTTGACTAGTTCATTTATATTGTTAAAATTTAAATGAGAGAGTTTCTTGTGCCAATCATAGCTTTCTTCAATTGATGCTCTACTTAACAGACAGATTGCAGAACCATCAGAACTTGTTGAAAGCTTAGCTTCATAAATGTTACCATGCCTGTATCCCTTTAGAAAAATTTTGCCTGTAGATTTACTTACAACTTCACAGTGTTCTTCAAAGAAATCCACATGATAACCTCTGTTACAGATTTGACTAACACTCAACAGATTGTGTTTAAGTCCTGAGACTAGAGCTACTTTTTCAATGATGACATTCCCAAGATTGATATTGCCATATCCCAGAGTTTTTCCCATGTTTCCATCTCCATAAGAAACTCCTGGGCCAGCTTTCTCCACAAAGTCTGATAGCAGGGCTTTATTTACAGTCATATGTCCTGAACATCCACTATCCAGAACTAGGATGTTTTTCCTGTTGCCCTGCAATCACAAAGACCACTAATGATTAGTTTTAAGGACCCAGACTTGTTTGGATCCTTTGGCCTTATTAAGTTTGTTAACATTTGCAGCGGATTTAACATCAGAGTTTATGTTAACATTTTTCTTTTTCAGAATTTATAGTATCAGACTTTGCATTAGAACTTACACTAGAAGGAATAATGCTATTTTTCTTTAAAGAAGGTTTTATTTGATAATAATCATAGTACAAACTATGATATTCCTTACAAGTATAAATGGAATGCCATAAACTACCACAATGAAAACGAGGATTTTGTGGCTTAAACCTAACAGACTGACTCTTAACTCCTGACTTAGAAGGTAAGGAGTTTATATTCTTATTCTTCCTACAAAAAGAAGCAAGATGGTTAGAGTTTCCACAGTTATAACATTTCTTTCTAGGAGCATTAGGAATAGGCATATAATTGTTACTTTTATTCACACCTTGCTTTCCATTCCTATTTTTCCTAGGTGGTTTTACCTTGTTTACATTCTTAATCTCTTTCAGCTTATGCTCAAGCTGCTTCTTTGTCATTAAGCCTATGTTAACTTGAGTTGGTTTATCCGGTTCTAGTTTGTCAGAAGTTGACTCTGCTATCACTTCTGCCTCAATATCTTTCATCTTTTCAGAATCAAACTTTACAGTTTTAGCTACAAACTTAACAGGATTTACCTTTGGCTTATTAGTCTGTTTAACAATAATTGGCTTAATTTGTTCAGTTCCTGTTTCACTTTTATCATCTCCATAACCTAAGCCCTCTTTCCAGTTTCCACTACTTAGTAAATTCTGAGTTGTTCTACCAGAGTTAGTCCAAGTCCTGATAATCTCTCTTTCCTTTTCTAACTCAGTTTTTAGAGATTGATTCAATTTTAACTTCATCTCTAACATAAAAAGCATCATCTCTTTCTTTCTAAGTTTGATGGAACATAACTAACTCTTTTTCTAAATAGTCATTCCTTTTCTTAAAAGCCAGATTTTCAGAAGTTAACCTATCACATGTTAAAGTCTGATCTCCATAGCTCATGAATATGGTTTTAAGATAAGATCTCAACTCAGTAATATCATCTGTATGAAAAGCATAAGTTGTTTGAGGTACCTTTAACTCAGCAGCATCAGAACTGCTATCAGCATTTGCCATTAAGGCATAGTTCACCTCATTTTCAGAATCTGAAGTGTCTGTCCAGCTTTTCTTCTTTGTGACAAGTGCCTTGCCTTTGTCACCTTTTCCTTTCTTGCAATCAGGAGATATGTGGCCTTTCTCACCACAATTGTAGCATTTAACATTTGAGTAATCTCCTCTATCAGACTTTCCTACTTTGCCTTCAGATTTTCTGAATCCTTTTTATCAGAATTTCCACTTTTTCTGGAAAACTTCTTTCCCCTTCTGAATTTCCTGTAGGCTATCTTTGTGATGCCCTTTACCATAAGAGCACACAATCTCATCATCTCTTCATCAACATCCATCTCAGATAAACTTTCAGTTTCTGAATCCTCATCATCATCATCAGAACTTGATGAATCTGAATCAGACTTTGTGATGAGAGCCTTTCCTTTGCCTTTCTTTGAGACAGCCACTTTAGGGGATTCCTCCTCAGCCTTAAGAGCAACTGTTCTTGACTTTCTCCCATGTCTCTTGCTTCTTTGATCCATCTCAAGTTCATGAGTTTTGAGCATACCATAAATTCCATCAAGAGTAGTTTCATCAAGAGCATAGTTGTCTCTTATAGTGGTTGCCTTCAAATCCTAACTTTCAGGAAGAGCTAAAAGGAATTTAAGATTAGTATCTTCAAGACATATTCCTTATCCACCAGTGACAGATCATTCAAGAGTTTGACAAATCTGTCATATAAGCCAGTTAATGACTCATCAGGTTTTGAGTCAAAGTGCTCATACTCTTGAGTGAGTATAGTCCTCCTATTGTTCTTCATTGCATCAGTTCCCTGACATCTTGTCTCCAAGGAATCCCATATCTCCTTTGCAGTCTTGCAGTTAATTACCCTATTTGACATGACATTATCAATGGCACTATACAGCAAATGCCTTACCTTTGCATCCTTGGCAATAGATGAGATATCTTCAGCTATATACTCACTTTTCTCCTTTGGTACAGTCTTTGCTGCCTGATCTGCAACTACAACAGAGAGCTTGGTTGTCTTATGTGGTCCTTCATTAATTCTGTCAAGGTATTCTGGATCTGTAGCTTCCAGAAACATAGTCATCCTCACTTTCCATATGGAATACTCAGAAGGTCACAGTATGGGAACCCTAATAGTCTCATATCGATTATAAATTTGAGTCTTTGGAGTTTCTTCAGTTTTGGTGGGCTTGGTTGGATTTTGTTCTTCTTCAGACATGATTGTTTTGGATCTTTACTGTATATGTGTTAACAGATTGCTCTGATACCACTTGTTAGGTCACACACACCGTAGAAGGGGGTTAAATACAGTGCATACTACAATCAAATCGAATTAAGAACACAAGTATGAAACACAGAATAATCTTATTAAAAAACAGTATTGCAATGGAACTTTTCTCTCTCAGTGATGAACAAATATCACGAGAGCTGCTAGGGTTACAATGAATAATATTCTCGATAATGATAACACTTATAGTATAAACCCTATGTTGTGTTTATATAGACACACACATACAATATAATCTTCTAATTGATATCGAACATGATTCTGCATCCTAAAATATATCAACTAGTTATCTTTTCTTCCAAGTCTTCTATTCTTCATAGAATTCTTCTCCATGCATATCTCTTCTTGTTTTAGTCTTGATCTTCTTTCCTTCCAATCAGCCGCCTTTCTTATCTGAATGTCTTCTTAAGTCCTGATATTATCTTCTGATAAATATCTTCTGATATCTTAAGTTCTGATATCTTAAGTCCTGACTTCAGTATAAGTACTGATTTCCAGTTAAGTCCTGATTTGTCCTGTTAGTCAAGATCTGAAAACTAAACACAAATCATTATTAGACATGACATCACAAATATATCTAACACAAACTATTTTTCTTTCCGAACTATTATCCAAATTTTTGTTAATACAGGATAAATTGTTTTCTTACCTACTGTCAATTGTTTAATAAACTGTTAAAAAGACATCACTTGTTTTATTATCAGCAAATGGCACCCAAGAGAAAGACTAGGACTGAGAATTCTAACATCAACTCCGAAGAACAGACCAACGCTACTATGAACCAAATGTTCCATCTGATGCAACAACAGATGGTAGTGATGCAACAACAGATGCAGCAACAGCAACAGCAGATTCAACAACAAATGTTACAACAACCACCTCATCCCGAACCATAGATGCCACCAGTTATACCTATTGTTACTTTCAAACAGTTTCAGTCGGTTCAACCTCCAGAATTTGATGGGTCAGCCGATCTTATTAAGGCTACCACTTGGTTGAAAGAAATAGAGAAAGCATTTGCGCTAGTGAAGGTAGGTGAATACCAGAAGACTAATTTTACTAATTACTTGTTGAAAGGAGAAGCAAATTATTGGTGGGAATCTAAGAAGGCTTTAGAAGGTGAAGATGTTACTTATGTTATTCAATCATAGAATCAATTCTAAAACTCAGTTGACTGCTTCTATAGATAAGGCGGAGTATGGGATAGGTTTAAAGAGCTGTTCTTAGAGAAGCATTTTCCTCGCTATGTGAAGAATCAAATGCAGATTAAGTTTTTGGAATTAAAGCAGGGAAGTATGTCTATGACGGAGTATGAAGCCAGATTTACTGAGTTGGCTAGGTTTGTCCCAGAACAAGTTGATACTGAAGAAAAATGAGTCCAAAGGTTTCAAGAAGGATTACGATAGTGGATCCGTGGGCAAGTTACATTTTTTGAATTAACAACATATACCGCCGTAGTCCAGAAAGCCCTGATTATCAAAGGGGAAAGCGAAAGATCTCAAAAGGAAAGAGGACAGGGAAGTTTCCAAGACCGCTCCAGCAGGAAGCCGGGATTTCAAGCTCGGACAAATTTGAATTTTAAAAGGATAGGACAAGGTATCCATAATACAGGTAATCATTTCCAAGCCCCAGGCAGCAGGGAATTGTCAGAGTCCCAGTGCCGTACTGCAGAACTTGTGGATGAAAACATACGGGCGTCTGTATCAAAGCGGATGTGACATGTTTTAAATGTAAGCAGAATGGGCACTATTCTAATGAATGTCCAATGTGAAAGATAGAAGTTACTTGCTACCAGTGTGGAAAGAAAAGAAATATTGCTAGGAATTGCAAAGGACCAGCAATGACAACTAGTATTCTGAAAGTGTTGGCATTACCTCCTCCACCGCGGCCTAACCAACCCAGAGCAAGAACTTTCAACATGACAATGAAAGAAGCAGTGCAGAGTCCTAGTGTAATTGCAGGTACACTTTTGGTGAATTCCGTAGATTCAAAAGTATTAATTGATTTTGGAGCTACCCGTTCATTTATTTCTGAAGAATTCCTTGATAAGTTACATTGCAAAATTGAATGGTTGGGCAAGACGTTAATTATAAGATTAGCGAATGACGACCAAGTCCTAGTAGATCGAGTATGTCCTGCGTGCGATATTGAAATAGCCGGACATCATTTCTCCGTAGACTTGATTTCTTTTAAGTTAGGAGAGTTGGATGTTATTTTGGGAATGGATTGGTTAGCTTGTCATAATGCTCATATCGATTGCGCGAACAAGAAAGTAAATTGTGAACTGCGGAAAATGCAACGGTAATGTTCAAAGGCAAAAAATAGCGGAGGAAATTTCTGACAATAATGCAGACCAAACGATTGATTCAACAGGGATGTGAGGTGTATGTAACTTATCTATTAGATACTGAGAAGGGAAGTCCCAAAATAGAAGACATTCCAGTTGTATGTGAATTTCCTGACGTCTTTCCAGACGAGCTTCCATGGTTACCACCAGACCGAGAAATTGAATTTACGATTGACTTAGCGCCAGGTACATAACCAATTTCGAAAGCTCCATATCGAACGACACCAGTCGAGATGAAAGAATTGTCAACGCAATTGCAAGATCTTCTAGACCGAGTTATTATAAGACCCAGTGTATCCCCGTGGGGTGCACTGGTATTGTTCGCGAAGAAGAAAGATGATAGCATGCGATTATGCATCGACTATTGAGAATTGAATAAGCTCACTATCAAGAATAAGTATCCGTTATCGAGAATTGATGATTTGTTCGATTAGCTAAAAGGAGCCGCATGGTTTTCCAAGATAGATTTGTGATCGGGCTATCATCAATTAAAGATTAAAGCTGAAGATATCCTTAAGACTGCATTTCATACTAGATATGGACATTATGAGTTTCTTATAATGTCGTTCAGTTTGACCAACGCGCCAGCAACATTCATGGATCTGATGAACATGGTATTCAAGAGGTATTTGGATAAATTCGTGATTGTATTTATTGATAACATCTTGATTTACTCAAAGATGGAAGAAGAGCATGCTGAGCACTTGAGAATTGCTTTGGAGATTCTAAGGAAGGAGCAACTGTACGCAAAATTCTCGAAATGTGAATTCTGGTTAAGGAAGTACAATTTCTAGGGCACATCATTAGTAGAGAAGGCATTCAAGTCGATCCAGCAAAGATTGAAGCTGTGTTGAGTTGGGAAAGGCCGAAGACACCAACAGACGTTCGAAGTTTCTTGGGATTGGCAGGATATTATAGAAGATTTGTCAAAGATTTTGCGAAAATAGCAACGCCCCTGACCAAGTTAACTCAAAAAAGTGAAAAGTTCGTATGGGATGACAAATGTGAAGAAAGTTTCCAAGAGCTGAAGAATCGGTTAGTAACCGCACCGGTACTCGTATTTCCACACGAGCATGGAAATTTTATCATTTATAGCGATGCTTCATACCGCAGAGTAGCATGTGTACTGATGCAGCACGGTATTGTCATTGCATATGCTTCGAGATAGCTAAAATCTCATGATTAGAAATATCCTACGCATGATCTGGAATTAGCAACGATCGTATTTGCATTGAAACTTTGGAGACACTATCTCTACGGTGAGAAATGCGAAATCTACACGGATCATAAAAGTCTGAAGTACATCTTTACATAGAAGGAACTGAACATGAGACAACGTCGATGGCTAGAATTGATTAAAGATTACGATGTTATGATCAATTATCATCCAGGGAAAGCGAATGTTGTGGCAGATGCGTTGAGCCAGAAAGAAAGATTGAATCTGTTAACTTCATGTGAAGAATTAGCCAAGGAATTTGACAAGTTGGAAATCGAAATTCGTGTTCCCAATGAATCTATTGAAGTTATCTATGCTATAACTTTTCAACCGGAATTACTAGAGAAGTGTAACACCCCCAGATCCGGGGTCGGGGATCCGGGTCGTTACGAGTTCCATTTCCCTTAATAACACCCAATCTTAATAATTACTCAACTACTCTGTACTGTGACCCCACAATAAACACACACACCACACGTTATAGTCTCAGAGATGAACATCCAAAAATAACCACAAGTCATTTTATTCCACAATTATCTGCCAATACACCTTAAAAGGTTTTCTGAATAAATTTACATTTCTTTGCCATTATTACAATTCATAAATATAAATAAATCTGGTACATCAAAAGTTGAAAGCCTAGCCTATTGGTAGTTCCTACCTCAGCTACGGCGGCATCAATGCTTCTAGAAAACTGCGAAACGTCTCCTAATCGCTTGCGAATCGGGAGCTTGGTTCTGTTCATTTTTTCTATCTATTGTTGTGTGATGAAAGAAGAAAGCAAGGGTGAGCAGCAAGCCCACCAAAATAATATGTATAATGATTAATAGTATATGAGCCTTCTCATAGTACTCATGAAAGTCTTGGTCAAAAGAAATGAACCAAGTTTGATATCTTAATGCGATGAAGTCGCAAAATATTCAGTATATATACATATATACTTTTCAAAATATTGGAAGTCCTCTTCCATGCATAATACACACAGAGTTCCAGTGTATAACTGTATAAAAATACCGTTGCAAGGTGATCTCATATATCTAACCTTGTCTCAACGTTTTTCTGAAAATCTTTGTCATGCATAAGATAATCATTTACTAGATATAAGTTTTAAAAAAAATGAAGTTACAAGATACTCCAATATACTTTATATCCACATACTACTTGAACTACCACCGTTCAAGTTATAATCAGTTTCAAAGTTCATCACCCAGATGAGACTACAAGATAAGACTTGAATAGATTCAATCTTTGAAATATCATTATAAATAATGAAGTTACGAGATACTTCATTAAGTCCTGATATATATATCCATATATATATATCTGATACATTTCCTGAAAATCTCTGTCATGTAAAGTATGAACAGAGTTATAATATCCAATGAATTTTGGAAAGGAAAAGAATTTTGGCATCAACCAGATATCTTGCTGATCAGGCAAAGATACCAATAAGTAACCTTTTCTACTGTAGATGGATGAATTCCTCACCGGTCATCACCCTGGCCGCATTAGGACCTCGCGCTAGACCGTTACCCGGCCACTCACGCGTTGATGGACTGCCACCCAGCCACTTACACTTTGATAGACCGTACCCCGGCCTGTCGCTTATGCCGACTCAATTAGATGGGCTTACTTCCCGAACATTGGGCAAGTAATCAATTCATTTATCAAAACAGCAACCTTGTTGCGAATATAAAATACACCATAGAGCCGGATCCCTCAGGTTTTGAACGAGTATTTAAATCCCCTTTAAAAGGAAGATCTTAAATATAAAAATGAGTTTTGGGATCCGCTCTAACTTTTAAAAATCATTTTGAAGACTCGAAAATACTTTAAAGAGTGTTTGGAGTAATGCTGATTTAATGAAGTAAATCAGTCCCAATATATTTAGAAAATGTCTGAATATTATTATTTAAATAATATTCCCATAAAGAATAATCTTTATACAAATAATTGAAGTAGAAGTTGTAAGACTTATACTTGAAATGAGTATTAAATAACCAAAGATATACTTATATGAAAGTACTATCTTTATTTGAATAATCGAAAATAAGTTTGATTATCGAAACATTATTCTTTAATAAAATACAGAATATATCTCAGCAAATAATCGGAGTCATAGATCCTCAAATGAATATTCAAATAATATTCATTAAATAATATAAACTGAGTCATAAGCCCTCGAATGAATATTCAAATAATATTCAATAAATAATATAAAAGAGTCATAAGCCCTCGAATGAATATTCAAATAATATTCAAATAATAAAATAAAAGGAGTCATAAGTCCTCGAATGAATATTTGAATAATATTCAAATAATAAAATAAAAGGAGTCATAAGTCCTCGAATGAATATTCGTAATAATATTCATTAAATAAAATAAAGTTATCGAATAAACCTTATTCGATTAATAGTTTTAAAAACTATATCAATATATATATAAATATATATTATACTCGGGAGCCTCGCCTCCCGGTTTAGAAATATGTTCACCTTTTATCCCCTATACTAAGGGTAAACTCAAATACCGCTTATCTCTAGCATAGGTATTATGCAACTATAAGCATTTGAACCAACAGATATATAAACCAAGAATATAAATCAGGCATGCATATATACCATATCACATGCTACAATATATCGCAAGAATTTGCTAATAACAAATATGCATTTATCGCAAGATCATGCATATACACATATACATCACCACAACAGTATAACGGGTAGAAAACTTGCCTGAGCGACTGAGGGTTACGAATGGCTCGGGACGAGTCTGGTAACCTATAAACAACAAGTAAGTTGGAATTAAACCAAAGTCACTTGTAAATCTATACTTTAACTAACTTAGACTCTAACGCTTGTTTTGCGCTTACTGATTCTCTTAAGTCACTCGAGTACCCTCGGCTCCACCATTTTTAATAATTTAACCTTTACGAGTTTTAAGGCGATTCCTTCGCGAGTGTCTTACCAACTGCCTAACACACTTACCATAAATGTTTCATACATTAATTAACCCTTTTTGGTCTTTAACCTATGTTTCAAAGTAAGGCGAGGGGAAAAGTTTCGTTCGCGAAACGCCGTTACTTGAAACGGTCATTTCTCCTAAACCGTGCATCGGAATCGAACGAACTACATATCAAAACGAAGCTCGTAACATGAGCTATCTAAACATGGCAGTGGTAATAATCTAGCAGGGGGTTCTCGGGTCCTAATATTATGCACAAAAACAGTCCAAAGAAAATTGGACGTTACGACGGCTATGTTTACGCGATTACCAATGTTTAAACTACTCCAATTAACCACCAACCAACTCATAACCATCAATACAACAAAACTTCACCTAAACCATACCACATCAGTCCATAATCTCCAAGGTTTTCAACTCAAACAACCACAATCAAGACCTATGAACTATAATCAAGCTTCAATTACCAAAATACTTCCAAATCAAACCAAACTACTAATAATCACAATCCATGCTTCTCATTTCACAACACCAACCATTAAACTTACTAACAAATAAAGTAAAGGCTAGGGTTTGAATTTTATACCTTCCTTGGGAGGTGTTAAGTTGCTAGGAAGCCTTAGGGAGCCTCCTACAAGCTTGATCTTTCCAAAGAAATCAAGAACACAAAGTTAGGCTTTGAAGTTTCTAAAAGTCCGATTTAAAGAACTGTAAAAATGAGGGTCTTACCATGATTATTTGGACGAGACTTGTGAACAAGAGTTGTAGGCCATCTCAATACCTTTCCAATGAGCTATAGAACACAATATTTGAGTGAGAAATGAAGGAGATACAACAGTTTTAGTGTTCTGGTTCTGTTTTGGCCGAGAGCATGAAGAACAATGCCTTGGTTTCTTTTTGATTTTGATGAAAAATGATTTGCTTGGCTTGGTTGGTTTGATTTTTGTGTTTGTTTTAGTAAATTACCTAGTTGTCCTTGATTTTGTGTGGTTAAAAAGCCACCACATCTCCTTCCTTCCCATGTCATGCTTGTGTCATCCTCATGATGTCATCCTCCCCTCCTTGTCCTCTTTCTATTGGTTGGATGACATCATCCCCACTAATCCCCTTGATTAACTTCCTAATCGTTTGCCTAATGACCGCTGATCTGTTATATGGTTCGCTTAACTTTCGTTTTCGTTTATCGTTTGAGGGATCATACCCGGGATCTTATTACTTAGGTTCCCTTAACCTTTCTCAATATATTATATTCCTTTTATGATCCTCTCCTATAATCCTTTAATTTAAATCCTTTTTATCCTGTTATCTTTTTCTCAAATCTTTCCGTATCTAGTGTATTTCCGGGAAAAATCAAAGTGTTCGGATTTGGATTCTGACGATCTTTACATACACTTATATCCCATATAAAGTACTAATAAAATCTCAGAATATCCATATCAGAACCCCTACATAGTGTGGCATGAAAAGTTTTCTCATTCAGCAAAAACACTATTCATAAGGGTTTCAAAAATTTCCCAAAAATTGGGGTTATTATAGTCTCCCCTCCTTAAAAGGATTCCGTCCCGGAATCAGATAGAAAGTGAATAGGGATACTCTCTTAGCATTGCACTTTCTAACTCTCGAGTAAATTTTCCCACATTGTGGTTCTACCATCAAACTCTTACTAGTTTGATAACCCTTCTCCTAAGCACTTGTTCCTTTTTACTCTATACCCTTCCTGGTTGCTCCATATAGGTTACGTCTGGTTGCATGTCTATGCGCTCATATGCCCCTATTTGTCTGGCATCCGAATTACACTTCCTTAACATTGATACGTGGAACACGTTATGAACTTGCTACAGGTTCGGGGATAGGGCTAGCTCCTATGCTAACTTCCCAAACGTCTTAATATATCCAAGGGTCCAACAAATTGTAGACTTAGCTTTCCTTTCTTTCCGAACCTCATCAATCCTTTTCAAGGGTTTCCAAGGGGATACCTATAACATTACTAGGCCCCCTATTTCATACTCTTTGTCCTTTTTTGAGTCAAATCAGCATACCTCTTATGTCCATCTTGGGTTACTACCAGCCGTCCTCTGATTAGATCTATTATATCCCTGGTCCTTTGGACTACTGCGGGTCCGAGCATCTTGCGCTCTACAACTTCATCCTAACATAAGGGAGATCGACATTATCTTCCCTCAAGGATCTCATAAGGTGACACCTCGATAATGACATATGATCTATTGTCGTGATATAACTAAATCCGCGTTAAGTGATCATTCCAAATTCTTTCAAGTCTATTGCACAGACTCTCATTATAGCGTTTAGCATTAGAGCTTTTGCTTCTCAATACCCATTCTTTTCTAGTTCGTAATCGCTACAACCTTCTGTTCCTAATATTATACTAGTTATACTTTTGCTCGTTAGCGTTCTATAACCTTTTAATGACCACGATAACCTTAGTATCACGAATGTGTTTCCATTCCGCATACTACCACTACTTTATTACTCCTTTTTCAGTTGTTTCTATTTTCCAAAATTTGATCAATCAAATAGAAGTAAAGGAATTTGTTAAGAGATCACTATGATCATGAACACTTGTTATATTGCATAGTTAGTACAGAAGGTGGCCAGCCTTTAGTACTTGACAAGCAATTAAATAATAGATGGTATCCTACTAGGCTTCTATCACACAGATAGATAGTCATTCGGCAATACCTCCCCTTCTGGAAGGGTTGTTCTTCTCAGATTACATGAAATGAAAAGAAGAGAAAAGAACGAACTGAAGAGAATTGTATATATAAAAAAAAAGAAAAAATATATACTGCCACAAAATATCTGGCTTGGAACCTACCTCTGAATTATAGAGGTTTGTCATAGGAGAACAAAACATAAACGTATTTATATCAGCATCAAGTATTATAGCATCGTATTTCCCATGCCTAAATATTTCTATTCCGTCCATCATTCTATGGACCCATGCTCTTCCTCGAGCTTATACACAATCACCTTTGAAACTCCCTCGATATCGAAAATCGAATCTGGGATCTCATTCTAGACCTCATCGTTACTAGAATTCATTTCTATACCGCAACCTTCTTCGTATGGGTAATACTACTCTTTATCGATAAGAAGGAATAAATATATCATGGGTAGATAATTGACTTAATTAGTCTATCAATGATAACTTATACACCACCACGACCCGATTAGTGGTACTTACTCTCAACATCCATTCCAATACAACTCTCACGGTTGTAAGTAATCAGCTCATTACTCTCAGAATCATTCCTACATTACTATGGCCCACCGTTGACCTACTGTAGTCATTCATTTTCCATGAAGTTTTAATAGCTAACCATACGGAGTCCATTCATATCATATCGAATTCTTCTAAGGAGGTAACATGATCACCGTTCTTGATTCATGAAGAACACTCCTGATCCTGACGTACATTCATGACGTGAAGCAGATAAAATTGTAGAAGAGTTTCAATCAAAGCAACGATAGCAGGTTAATACCATTCTTAATCATATTCCTTAAATAGAAGACTTAACTCAAAGGTTCGTCTAGTCCTTTTGGAAACATGGTCCTGGCTTATCCCAAGATAGGACCTCCTAAGATAGATAGCCCGTTCATGGCGATTACACGAATTAAACTTTTACCAACTACTATTACGGTTGGGTATTGCACAGTCATCAGAAGGAATGTCAATCTTCCAAACCATAATACAACCTTCACAGTTTTAACCATCATCACTATATTCCTCTGGCACAAGCGCCTATAATTATCCTCTTACCTTTAAAGTGTCGGCCACCTCTTTGGCCTTTCCTGATATTAAAATTTCCTTATAGTCAATGTCATTTTAACCACCTCCAAATAAATTTTCTACCTTATTTCAATCACTGCTTTTGTGAAGATGTATTCCTTAAAATCTGATGAGTAAAAAAAAATATATCACCATTTTTCCATAAGTTATTGCCTCAGTCTTTAGAGGTTAATCACTGTCACGACTG
Organism: Apium graveolens; assembly: GCF_009905375.1. Classification (NCBI taxonomy): domain Eukaryota; kingdom Viridiplantae; phylum Streptophyta; class Magnoliopsida; order Apiales; family Apiaceae; genus Apium; species Apium graveolens. Next base: position 70,737,812 of record NC_133653.1, read on the forward strand.
ACTCTCAATCATACTTAGAACATCTTTTATCTTAAGTCTTAATTGCCCTGAATAATTTCGACCTTTACTGGTTCGATCCATACTTTCTCGTGGTTTAACACGTGCCCCACTTGGCATCATTATAATTATGTCATATTTCCTTTATCAACATTTTTATTCTTGAGAATTTTGAATATTTCCTTTCTCCTTGTAAAACCTCTAAGGTTATCCTTCAATCGTTCCTCCTGTATTCCCTATATACAGGGCATATCAAAATACCATTTACTGATACTAGAACCATTGTCTATATACTTCTGAAAAATTTCTCCACTGATCCTTAAAGGTTATTATTACCTTAATCCTTTCCAATTCATACTGTCAAAACTCATACTATCCCTATTAAGGGTGAAATGCCAACCTTTATGCATTCCCCTAGGATTCGTTTTAAGTTACCGATGTTCTATCCTTAATTCCACCTTTAAAAAGGTACAAGCATCCTTCCATGGATAAATAAAGTCATATATCCCTGATAAGGATATCTTATTCAATCATTTCCACCTCGATAGTCTATACCGAATTTCACAATAGCATCCTTATTCAAGTTAAGGTCAATCCACATGGCCTCCAAAAGATAAAAATGGTTATCCGCTTTCTTTCCTGATTTGGTAATGATCACATGGATGATCTGGAAGATATTGGTCGTGTTCAACGTGAACTTCTTCTTAATAAATCCTTATTTAATTTTGTTGTTTATCTCAACAGTCATGTCAATATTGGGATATCTTTCATACCTGGCGTCTCCCTTCCTGGGTATCAAGCCACCGGTCTTACACTTCACATTCTTGAAGGTCACTTCCTTCATCCAATTTTCTTAATTTCTTACTTTCTTGTCTCCTCAGTCTATCCGCGTCTCATTATTTATCCTTCGAACTATCTCAAGGTTTCTTCGAATCCTCCCAACTTACAGGGGATAATATATATGTATCTCTTATGCCCTCAACCATCAATTTTAACTCATGGTGAATCACCCTCATCCTGACGATTACTTACTTTTCTATTTCTATTACTACGAGTCTTTAGGGTTTCCTCATACCCAACTTCCTTATCATTATTTCATGAACTAACACAACATAAGCATTGATTTCAAACATCCCGTCATTCTGGATTCGTGTCCTCAGAACGAATCTTGACAACTTTTACAACTTAGATTCATAATTTATCATACTCGTCTGCCTTTGTTCTGACTCTAAAGCTTTTACACTATCTCCTTATCTTTGGGAATTACTTTCCCGAAAACAATTGACTGGACTTAAATCAGTTTATTATAATCTCTTGCTCCGTGCCTTCCTTGGCCTTTCACCAGCAGGTGGTCTCTCTCTTAGGAGGGTGAGTGATAAAAACAGTCTTTTGTGATTCGTCAATCATTTAGAATCTCAAATGATTCCTATATTTCCTTTAGCCAGGCTCTTGCCTCGACTAGGTCAACCTGTTCCTTGGAACTCTGAGAGCTTAACGATTTAAAGGTCATGAAAGAATTTCCTGCCGCATTGTCCCCTCAGGGTGGTGGTTGGGGATAATAGTCTAAGTTCTGTCTAGACAGGTCCATAAATTGCCATATAGGAGTACCGTCTCGGGTCTCCTTTCCTTACTCGACTTTCTGTTTCCTTAGTATGAAATGTTTCAACCTTCTCCCATAATCGGGGTTATCTTATACATTAAAAACCTTGTTTTCCACTCTATTATGTTATGGGTTCTTTCTTTCTTGATGGCAACCTCCCTGACTATCACACTCTGGGTTTGCCCTAAATCCTATTCCTCAAACTATGGCTCTCATCTAAGTTCTCATCCTTAAGCTCTTGAACTTTCGGAACCCAAATTCTATAGGAATACCTCATTATTCCCTTATCATCTTTCTCAGTATTAATCTCATATTTATTTGTTGGCTCTCTGCCTTCATTCATCACCTTTTTCTGGCACAATATGCTATTTTCCAATAATTCGGTCTCTATTGCAATCTCAAACAGCTTTTCGGTACCGGCTCCGGTTACCTTCACTACTATTTCCATTTTCTCAAAATCTCTTATCAACTCTCCCAAAGACATTATCATCTTGAGTCTCTCCTTTTTACTAATGGCATCAGCCACCACATTGGCTTTCCCCGAATGATAAAGAATCTCCCAATCATAATTCTTGATTAGCTCTAACCGCCTCCTCTGGCGTATGTTGAGCTCTTTCTACGTAAGAATGTACTAGAGCACTTATGGCTTAGGTAATTCTCGCACTTCTCTCCATACAAGTAGTGCCTCCAATCTTTAGGGTAAAACTATTGCCACGAGCCTAAGCTCATGGGCGGGGATATCGAATTTCATATTACCTTAATTGTCTTGACGCAGACGCGATTATCTTGTTGTGCTAAGAAGCACCCTAATTCCTTATGCGAAGCGTCACTTACAAATCACAAAATCTCCTTTTTCCATCCGGCAACGCCAACATAGGGGCCGTCACCAACCTTTGCTTCAGCTCTTAAAAGCTGTTCTCGCATTTCTCCGTCTATTCGAACTTCTCAGTCTTATGAGTAAGCCACGTTAAAGGGGCTACTATCTTTACAAACTTGAACGAACCTCTGGTAGTGACCGGCCAATCCTACCTCTGGTAGTCGACCCAACCAGGGTCATCAATTCATCAGTGGTCCTTTATCCAATCTCGTCAGGATCCTCCATGGGATCCTCCTCAGCAACTATCCCTTCTAGGACAACATCCTCAACCGCTACATCCTCAATATCAACATCATCCGGTCCTGCGTTAGGACGCTCTATTGGATCCACAATCTGATCTCCAATTAGTAATAAAACATCATCGCGTTGATGTTCCTCAACTTCAGGGTTCGAAGTCCCGCTACCATATACGATAACGAACTACGCTTCTATCGCTACATTTATAAGGGTTCCCATAAGGGTTTTAACTGTCAGTACTACGTTAGGTAGTCCGACTATGAACTTGGCAAGAGTTCTTATTATCTTAGTGAACTTATTATCTTAACGTCCCATCATCTCTGAGGTTTATAACGCTTAGCTCTGATACCATTTCTGTAACACCCCCAGATCCGGGGTCGGGGATCCGGGTCGTTACGAGTTCCATTTCCCTTAATAACACCCAATCTTAATAATTACTCAACTACTCTGTACTGTGACCCCACAATAAACACACACACCACACGTTATAGTCTCAGAGATGAACATCCAAAAATAACCACAAGTCATTTTATTCCACAATTATCTGCCAATACACCTTAAAAGGTTTTCTGAATAAATTTACATTTCTTTGCCATTATTACAATTCATAAATATAAATAAATCTGGTACATCAAAAGTTGAAAGCCTAGCCTATTGGTAGTTCCTACCTCAGCTACGGCGACATCAATGCTTCTAGAAAACTGCGAAACGTCTCCTAATCGCTTGCGAATCGGGAGCTTGGTTCTGTTCATCTTTTCTATCTATTGTTGTGTGATGAAAGAAGAAAGCAAGGGTGAGCAGCAAGCCCACCAAAATAATATGTATAATGATTAATAGTATATGAGCCTTCTCATAGTACTCATGAAAGTCTTGGTCAAAAGAAATGAACCAAGTTTGATATCTTAATGCGATGAAGTCGCAAAATATTCAGTATATATACATATATACTTTTCAAAATATTGGAAGTCCTCTTCCATGCATAATACACACAGAGTTCCAGTGTATAACTGTATAAAAATACCGTTGCAAGGTGATCTCATATATCTAACCTTGTCTCAACGTTTTTCTGAAAATCTTTGTCATGCATAAGATAATCATTTACTAGATATAAGTTTTAAAAAAAATGAAGTTACAAGATACTCCAATATACTTTATATCCACATACTACTTGAACTACCACCGTTCAAGTTATAATCAGTTTCAAAGTTCATCACCCAGATGAGACTACAAGATAAGACTTGAATAGATTCAATCTTTGAAATATCATTATAAATAATGAAGTTACGAGATACTTCATTAAGTCCTGATATATATATCCATATATATATATATATATATCTGATATATTTCCTGAAAATCTCTGTCATGTAAAGTATGAACAGAGTTATAATATCCAATGAATTTTGGAAAGGAAAAGAATTTTGGCATCAGCCAGATATCTTGCTGATCAGGCAAAGATACCAATAAGTAACCTTTTCTACTGTAGATGGATGAATTCCTCACCGGTCATCACCCTGGCCGCATTAGGACCTCGCGCTAGACCGTTACCCGGCCACTCACGCGTTGATGGACTGCCACCCAGCCACTTACACTTTGATAGACCGTACCCCGGCCTGTCGCTTATGCCGACTCAATTAGATGGGCTTACTTCCCGAACATTGGGCAAGTAATCAATTCATTTATCAAAACAGCAACCTTGTTGCGAATATAAAATACACCATAGAGCCGGATCCCTCAGATTTTGAACGAGTATTTAAATCCCCTTTAAAAGGAAGATCTTAAATATAAAAATGAGTTTTGGGATCCGCTCTAACTTTTAAAAATCATTTTGAAGACTCGAAAACACTTTAAAGAGTGTTTGGAGTAATGCTGATTTAATGAAGTAAATCAGTCCCAATATATTTAGAAAATGTCTGAATATTATTATTTAAATAATATTCCCATAAAGAATAATCTTTATACAAATAATTGAAGTAGAAGTTGTAAGACTTATACTTGAAATGAGTATTAAATAACCAAAGATATACTTATATGAAAGTACTATCTTTATTTGAATAATCGAAAATAAGTTTGATTATCGAAACATTATTCTTTAATAAAATACAGAATATATCTCAGCAAATAATCGGAGTCATAGATCCTCAAATGAATATTCAAATAATATTCATTAAATAATATAAACTGAGTCATAAGCCCTCGAATGAATATTCAAATAATATTCAATAAATAATATAAAAGAGTCATAAGCCCTCGGATGAATATTCAAATAATATTCAAATAATAAAATAAAAGGAGTCATAAGTCCTCGAATGAATATTTGAATAATATTCAAATAATAAAATAAAAGGAGTCATAAGTCCTCGAATGAATATTCGTAATAATATTCATTAAATAAAATAAAGTTATCGAATAAACCTTATTCGATTAATAGTTTTAAAAACTATATCAATATATATATAAATATATATTATACTCGGGAGCCTCGCCTCCCGGTTTAGAAATATGTTCACCTTTTATCCCCTATACTAAGGGTAAACTCAAATACCGCTTATCTCTAGCATAGGTATTATGCAACTATAAGCATTTGAACCAACAGATATATAAACCAAGAATATAAATCAGGCATGCATATATACCATATCACATGCTACAATATATCGCAAGAATTTGCTAATAACAAATATGCATTTATCGCAAGATCATGCATATACACATATACATCACCACAACAGTATAACGGGTAGAAAACTTGCCTGAGCGACTGGGGGTTACGAATGGCTCGGGACGAGTCTGGTAACCTATAAACAACAAGTAAGTTGGAATTAAACCAAAGTCACTTGTAAATCTATACTTTAACTAACTTAGACTCTAACGCTTGTTTTGCGCTTACTGATTCTCTTAAGTCACTCGAGTACCCTCGGCTCCACCATTTTTAATAATTTAACCTTTACGAGTTTTAAGGCGATTCCTTCGCGAGTGTCTTACCAACTGCCTAACACACTTACCATAAATGTTTCATACATTAATTAACCCTTTTTGGTCTTTAACCTATGTTTCAAAGTAAGGCAAGGGGAAAAGTTTCGTTCGCGAAACGCCGTTACTTGAAACGGTCATTTCTCCTAAACCGTGCATCGGAATCGAACGAACTACATATCAAAACGAATCTCGTAACATGAGCTATCTAAACATGGCAGTGGTCATAATCTAGCAGGGGGTTCTCGGGTCCTAATGTTATGCACAAAAACAGTCCAAAGAAAATCGGACGTTACGACGGCTATGTTTACGCGATTACCAATGTTTAAACTACTCCAATTAACCACCAACCAACTCATAACCATCAATACAACAAAACTTCACCTAAAACATACCACATCAGTCCATAATCTCCAAGGTTTTCAACTCAAACAACCACAATCAAGACCTATGAACTATAATCAAGCTTCAATTACCAAAACACTTCCAAATCAAACCAAACTACTAATAATCACAATTCATGCTTCTCATTTCACAACACCAACCATTAAACTTACTAAAAAATAAAGTAAAGGCTAGAGTTTGAATTTTATACCTTCCTTGGGAGGTGTTAAGTTGCTAGGAAGCCTTAGGGAGCCTCCTACAAGCTTGATCTTTCCTAAGAAATCAAGAACACAAAGTTAGGCTTTGAAGTTTCTAAAAGTTCGATTTAAAGAACTGTAAAAATGAGGGTCTTACCATGATTATTTGGATGAGACTTGTGAACAAGAGTTGTAGGCCATCTCAATACCTTTCCAATGAGCTATAGAACACAATATTTGAGTGAGAAATGAAGGAGATACAGCAGTTTTAGTGTTCTGGTTCTGTTTTGGCCGAGAGCATGAAGAACAATGCCTTGGTTTCTTTTTGATTTTGATGAAAAATGATTTGCTTGGCTTGGTTGGTTTGATTTTTGTGTTTGTTTTAGTAAATTACCTAGTTGTCCTTGATTTTGTGTGGTTAAAAAGCCACCACATCTCCTTCCTTCCCATGTCATGCTTGTGTCATCCTCATGATGTCATCCTCCCCTCCTTGTCCTCTTTCTATTGGTTGGATGACATCATCCCCACTAATCCCCTTGATTAACTTCCTAATCGTTTGCCTAATGACCGCTGATCTGTTATATGGTTCGCTTAACTTTCGTTTTCGTTTATCGTTTGAGGGATCATACCCGGGATCTTATTACTTAGGTTCCCTTAACCTTTCTCAATATATTATATTCTTTTTATGATCCTCTCCTATAATCCTTTAATTTAAATCCTTTTTATCCTGTTATCTTTTTCTCAAATCTTTCCGTATCTAGTGTATTTCCGGGAAAAATCAAAGTGTTCGGATTTGGATTCTGACGATCTTTACATACACTTATATCCCATATAAAGTACTAATAAAATCTCAGAATATCCATATTAGAACCCCTACATAGTGTGGCATGAAAAGTTTTCTCATTCAGCAAAAACACTATTCATAAGGGTTTCAAAAATTTCCCAAAAATTGGGGTTATTATAAGAAGATTCGACGCTGTCAAGAATAAGTGATGAGTCAAGATGACGACTTAACAGGAGAAGAAATTATAACCCAGAAGGATAACGAAGAAATCTTACGTTTTGCATCAAGAATCTGGACCCCTAATGCGGTAGAACTAAAGGAAGAAATATTGCGAGATGCGCACAATTCGAAGTATTCCATTCATTCAGGAAGTATAAAAATGTACCGCGATCTGAAGGAAAACTTTTGGTGGCCAAATATGAAGAAGGAGATAGCCGAATGGGTAAGTAAATGCTACACATGCTAGCGAGTTAAAGTAGAACATCAAAGTCCGAGTGGATTACTGCAGCCATTAGATATTCCGGAATGGAAATGGGAACATCTAGCGATGGATTTTATGGTAGGACTACCAAGGACTAAAGCAAACCATGATGCGATATGGGTAATCATTGACAGACTAACAAAGTCGGCAGATTTTCTACCGATTAATGAAAGATTTTCGCTCGACAAGCTAGTGAACTTGTTGTGAATATGTTGTGTACTTGATGATCACTTAAACAAAATGTCTAAGTAGATTTTACTTAGTGAAATTATGTAGCTCTTGACGGATAAGAATTATAGTCCCGACGGATAACTCATTATAGTCCCGACGGATGATTAACTTATTATCCATCGAGTGAGTAGCTTATGTAATAATAAGTTTGTAGCACAGTGATGTATGCACCTTTGTATAGAATCTGTAGTAGCATATAAGTCATGTTGACTTTAACTAGATATGCAGAATAGGTAGATTAATTATACATAAGCAATGTCTTGTAATTCTGTATAAGTGAAATGAAGTCAAGTGCCAAAATAGCTACCGACGGATGATTAACAAAGCCTTCGACGGATGATCAAATGACTATCAACGGATGTTTAATATAGCAGTCGATGGATGATCAATCATGTCATCGACGGATGATCTGAAAGTCGACGGATGATCATATCAAGAATTCAAACATCAGTTGAACAGTGAAAGCTGACACACAGCCGTCGAGTTGGATACAAACACACTGTGGAAGCCCATTAACTGGGTAATAGAGGACGAAAAGCAGCAAAGATCAAGACTTTTAGATTTTATATTTGTTCAGTCTTTTTGACTTTGTAATCTTGGTAATATATAAACCAAGAGAGTAGCAAATAGAAAAATGACTGAGATAGCTGAGAAACACACAAACAGAGAAATCTTTGTAAGCATAATCTTTAGCATTTCCTGTATTCTCAGTAGTTCCATTTTGTAAGCAGCTGTGATCATTTCTGCACACAGAGTCCTCTCGATATATTATATATATATCTCTGGTGGAATTGTTTAAATCCACCAGAAAGTTTTTAAAGACTCTTGTTTTTAATTACTTATGTTTTGATTCATTCAAGTTTACATTCCGCATTGTGCTAATCAAAACAAATATATCTATAATCGAGTTGAACATTTTTATTTCAAGAAAAAGGTTCAAGAATTCCATTCAACCCCCCTTCTGTAATTCTTGCTATATTGTTAAGGGACTAACAATTGGTATCAGAGCAAGATCTTAATCTACAAAGAGTTTAAAGATCAAAATAATTCAGCAAGATGAACAAGAAAGATGTTGGAGTCAAGATTCCTTTTCTTGATAAAGATAATTACCATCATTGGAAGATAAAGATGCATCTTCATATGCTTTCTCAAGATGAGGCCTATGTGGACTGCATAGAAAGAGGCCCTCATGTTCCAATGAGAGCTGCAACAGGAAATGTGCCATCTGTTCCAAAGCCAAGGCATGAATGGTCTGATCCTGACATTGAACAAGTCAGGAAAGATAAAAAGGCCATGAACATTCTGTTCAATGGTGTGGATGCAGACATGTTTGATAACATCATCAACTGCAAGACTGCTAAGGAAGTTTGGGACACAATACAGATAATCTGTGATGGTACTGAGCAAGTAAGAGAAAATAAAATGCAGCTCCTGATTCAGCAATATGAGCATTTTCACAATGAGGAAAGTGAATCACTCACTGACATTTTTAGTAGATTCCAAAAACTACTAAATGCTCTTAAATTGCATGGAAGAGTCCATCAGACTAAAGACTCCAATCTGAAATTTCTCAGATCTCTTCCAAAGGAATGGAAACTAATGACAGTCTCATTGAGAAACTCACAAGATTATAAGGAGTTTACTTTGGAAAGACTGTATGGCATTCTGAAGACCTATGAGCTTGAGATAGAGCAGAATGAAAGAATGGAGAGAGGAAAGAAGAAAGGAGGATCCATTGCACTAGTTACTGATTTGGAAAAAGGAGAAGGAAGTGAAGATGGAAGCTGTGGAATCAACTTCAAAGGTCTGTGAAAGCAAGGGTAAGGGGCTAGCTGCAGAAAATGAAGATTCATTGAGCCAAGATGACATGGAGGACATTGATGAGCACCTAGCATTCCTTTCAAGAAGATTTGCCAAGCTCAAGTTCAAGAACTTTGGAGCTGCCAAGCCAAATAGAAACATGGTGGATAAATCAAAATTCAAGTGTTTCAAATGTGGCTTGGCAGGGCATTTTGCAAATGAGTGTAGAAAGTCAGATTCCAGTAAGAAAAGATTTGAGTCTGTAGATTACAAGCAAAAATACTTTGATCTACTCAAACAAAAGGAAAGGGCTTTTATTACACAAGAGAATGACTGGGCAGCTGATGGCTTGGATGAAGATGAAGATGTCAGCTATGTCAATCTAGCCCTAATGGCCAAGTCTGATAAAACAGAGACAAGTTCCTCAAGCAATCAGGTAATCACTACAAACCTTGCACATTTATCTAAAGCTGAGTGTAATGATACCATAAATGACATGTCTACAGAATTGTATCATTTGCGTGTTACACTTAAGTCCCTCACTAAAGAAAATGCTAAAATCAAAGAAAACAACTTGTTTTTGAGTGAGAGGAATAATGTGCTTGAGTCTCAGTTTGTTGAGTTTGAGAAACTAAAAATTGAGTGTAGGATTGCCAAGGAGGAATTAGCTGAGTCCTTGAAAAAGGAAGAAATTTTAAAGAAGCAGCTCGATCGTGAACAAGAGGTGATTAAAGCATGGAAAACATCCAGAGATGTTCATGCTCAAATCACCAAGGTTCAAGGAATTATGTCCTTTTGTGATGAAGCCTGGAAAAAGAATAAGGAGAAACTAGAACCTATTTTGGTAGATGGCTTGCTACCAAACAGATGTAGACTCGACGGATGATGAGGACTATCCGTCGGATAACAAAAAATGTTATCCGTCGAATGATAAAAATCCTCATCCGTCGGCTGTAAGCAAACCCATCAGTAAAGCCAAATTAACCAAGCTAAATGATAAGTATGGGTTTGTTTCCAAGAATTTTGTTTCAGGAGAATCAAGTCAAGCTAAGAAAGGGAAAAAGGGTCATGTCGGTCACATGACTGTCAAACAGTTAAGTGACAGACTTGAGAAAATAGAGGTAAAAACAGAGACTAAAAAGAAAAACAATAGGAATGGTAAAGTAGGGATTAACAAACACAATAACTACACACCTGATAAATATGCTCCTAGAAAGATCTGTGTCAAGTGTGGTAGTGTAAATCATTTGTCTGTTAATTGCAAATCTCCCATGTCTGTTCAACCTCAATTTCCTAACATAAATGCCATGCCTCCCATGCCTGTTAATGCTATGCCTACACAGAATATGAATGCACAGTTTGCTAATATGCCATTTGCACCTAATCCATATTATGCTGCATACAATATGCCTCAAATGCCATTTAGCATGCCTTACTGGAATAACATGTTTGCACCAAGCATGCCATTTCCTGTTAGCCATAACATGCATGATAATTCTATTGCATCTAGTGGTTTCAAAGGCCCAACCCAAATGACTAAGGAAGAATCTGAAATTCCTAAATCAAATGAGTTAAAACCTAAGAAACAGAAGAAGAAAGCTAACAAGGCAGGACCCAAGGAAACTTGGGTACCAAAATCAACATGATTTGATTTTGATGTGTGCAGGGAAACAGAAAGAATCTTTGGTACTTGGATAGTGGCTGTTCAAGACACATGACTGGTGATTCTACCCTGCTCACAGAGTTTGAAGAGAGAGCTGGCCCAAGTATCACTTTTGGAGATGACAGCAAAGGTTACACTGTGGGATATGGCTTGATTTCAAAGGACAATGTCATCATTGAAGAGGTTGCCTTAGTGGATGGTCTCAGACACAATCTGTTGAGTATCAGCCAGCTTTGTGACAAAGGCAACTCAGTAACCTTCAACAAAGAAGCCTGTGTTGTGACCAATAATCAAAACAACAAAGTGGTTCTCACTGGTGTGAGAAGAGGAAATGTGTATCTAGCTGACTTCAACTCAACTAAAGCAGAATCTATAACTTGTTTTCTCAGCAAAGCAAGTCAAGATGAAAGTTGGCTATGGCACAAGAAGCTATCTCATTTAAAATTCAAGACTATGAATGAGCTGGTAAGGAAAGAGCTAGTTAGAGGCATTCCTCTAGTGGAGTTTACAAAGGATTGACTGTGTGATGCCTGCCAAAAAGAGAAGCAGATTAAAGCATCATTCAGGAAGAAACTTGATTCAGCAATTGAAGAGCCTCTGCAACTACTTCACATGGATTTGTTTGGACCAGTCAATGTATTGTCAATTTCTAAGAAAAGATTTTGCCTAGTAATTGTAGATGATTTCTCAAAGTTCTCTTGGACATATTTCCTAAAGTCTAAATATGAAGCTAGTGAAATCATCATCAATCACATAAGGCAAGTTAACAATCATCCTGATTTCAAAGTTAGAAGAATCAGGAGTGACAATGGAACTAAGTTCAAGAACTATGTCATGAGAGCATTTTGTGAGGAAAATAGGATCTTGCATGAGTTTTCAACAGCAAGGACTCCACAACAGAATGGAGTAGTGGAAAGAAAGAATAGATCTCTTATTGAAGCTGCAAGGACAATGCTTGAAGAATCAAAATTACCAACATATTTCTGGGCTGAAGCTGTAAACACTACATGCTACACTCAGAACATCTCTCTGATTAATCAAGCAAGATGCATGACACCTTATCAATTGTTCAAGAACAAGAAGCCAACTCTAAACTTTCTTCATGTCTTTGGCTGTAAATGCTATATTATGAGAAATCAAACTGATCAAAATGGAAAGTTTGATGCTAAAGCAGATGAAGGAATTTTTGTTGGATATGCTGTTGGTAAAGCATATAGAGTCTACAATCTAAGAACCAACATTGTTGTTGAATCTATACATGTTGTGTTTGATGATAAAAAGATTGAAGGACTAAAAGATGGAGATTACCATGAGAGCCTCAAATTCGACAATGTTGAGATGGTCAGTGATGAAAGTGATGATGAGAGTGATCAAGAAACAGCATCTAAGGATAATGCAGACAAATCTACCATAAATGAAGCATAAAACTCAACATCCGTCGAGTTACATAATGCTTCATCCGTCGAAAGGCAATCTGTATTATCCGTCGGAAGACAACCTGCCTCATCCGTCGGTACTCAAAATTCACCATCCGTCGGGTTATCAAAAGGAGTAGGAAGTCAAGGCAGATCACCCATAGAAAGTACCCTTATCTCAAATCAAAGATCCACAAACTCAGGGGGAGTTTCTAGCAATCAAAACTCAATCACACATCAAGACAACATTGAGGTCTCTTCATCTATGGCTAATCTACCTCAACCAAGGAAATGGACAAAAGATCACCCCTTTGAACTGATTATTGGTGATGTTTCTTCCAGAGTTCAAACCAGGAGAGCAACTCAAGAAGAATGTCTATACAGCAGCTTTCTGTCAAAGGAAGAACCAAAGAAGGTAGAAGAAGCCTTGTTAGATCCTGATTGGATTTTAGCTATGCAGGAGGAGCTAAACCAATTTGAAAGGAATAAAGTATGGAAGCTGGTACCCAAGCCTAAAGGAAAGAATCCAATAGACACCAAATGGGCATTCATAAACAAGATGGATGAAAATGGCATAGTAGTAAGGAACAAAGCAAGATTGGTTGCTAAAGGCTATTTCCAGCAAGAAGGAATAGATTTTGATGAAACATTTGCTCCTGTTGCAAGACTTGAAGCCATTAGAATCTTCTTAGCCTATGCAGCCCATGCCAATTTCAAGGTCTATCAAATGGATGTCAAAAGTGCCTTTCTGAATGGAGATTTGGAGGAAGAAGTGTATGTTAGTTAACCTCCTGGCTTTGAAGATCCAAATTTTCCAGAGTATGTCTATTATCTACTGAAAGCACTTTATGGACTGAAGCAAGCACCTAGAGCCTGGAATGACACTTTATCAAAGTTCCTTTTGGAAAATCACTTCACAAGAGGTACTGTAGATAAAACTTTATTTTTTCAGAAATGTTAATGGCTCTAGCATACTTGTTCAAATTTATGTAGATGATATTATTTTTTGATCTACAGATAAGAAACTTTGTAAAAAGTTTGCCAAACTGATGCAAAGTAAGTATGAAATGAGTATGATGGGAGAACTAACTTACTTTCTTGGTTTACAAGTTAAGCAAGTCAGTGATGGAATATTCATTAGTCAAACTAAATATATTTTTGACCTTTTAAAGAAGTTTGATCTAATGGATTGCACATCTGCAAAAACTCCCATGGCTACTGCAACTAAGCTTGAACTAAACACTACTGAAAAGTCTGTGGATATTTCAAGCTATAGAGGCATGGTTGGCTCACTTCTATACTTAACAGCTAGTAGGCCAGATATAATGTTTGCTACATGTTTGTGTGCTAGATTTCAGGCTGATCCTAGAGAGTCTCACTTGATAACTATTAAGAGAATTTTCAGATATCTCAAAGGAACACCAAAACTTGGCATTTGGTATCCTAGAGATTCTGGTTTTGATCTAACTGGTTATTCAGATTCAGATTATGCAGGTTGCAGAATTGATAGAAAAAGCACAACAGGAACCTGTCAATTTTTAGGAGACAAGCTTGTGTCCTGGTTCAGTAAAAAGCAAAATTCAGTTTCTACCTCTACAGCTGAAGCTGAATATATTGCTGCTGGCAGTTGCTGTGCATAGATTTTATGGATGAAAAATCAATTGCTAGACTATGGTTTGCAAGTTGAAAGGATTCCTATTTTCTGTGACAACACAAGAGCAATTGCCATCACTGAAAATCCAGTGCAACATTGAAGGACAAAGCACATAGACATCAAGTACCATTTCATAAGGGAACATGTAATGAATGGTACTGTAAAGTTACATTTTGTTCCAAGTGAGAAGCAACTTGCAGATATTTTTACCAAGCCACTGGATGAATCCACCTTTTCTAGGTTGTTAAGTGAGTTAGGTATGCTTAATTACTCTTGAATTTATCTGAATTATTTTGCAAGTTGAAAAGTAGCCAGAAATTTAGCTGATTTTTAGTCTTGAATGAAATTTTGGCTAAGTCAAAATTTGCATTTTGACGGATGACCATCATCCATCGGGTTGAGTCATCCGTCGCTATACAAATTGTAAATAATAAAATCAATTATTTTTCTAGAATCTTTTAAAACTCGATGGATAACAGTTTATCCTCATCCGTCGAAGTGTCTAAATCTTAACCGTTAATTCCCTGAACATTATCCATCGAGTATACTTACAGTTTGTAAGCATTACACGACGGATAATGGGTGGAATTTTTACAGTTTATTTTAAAACGGCTAATTTAGGCAATTTATATTGATAATTTACTTCTCTTTATTATTTTTATCCGTTGTTTTTGTGCAAAGTATAAAAGCTTATTTCATTCTAATCATTTTCTTTTATCATTCTCAAATTCAACTGTGTTTATTTCATTCTCTCTCAAGCAAAAATCCTCTTTCTCTTCAAGCTTTTCTTCTCTAACAATGGCACCCGTAGTAAAGATCATGTCACAGACTGGGTTCATCTATGAGAAGAACAACTTCACTGCTTTGGTCAATAAGGGTATTCAGCAATCAGAGGACTATCACAAGATGATGAACTTCGTAAAGAACTGCAAGTTAAGTTTTGCCATGCTGGAATCACCCACAATTTATTGTGAAGTTGTTGAGGAGGTGTGGACAACAACAATCTACAATTCTACTGACAAAACCATCACTCTAACCATCAAAGGTAATGAATTCTGTATCAATAGTGATGTGATAAAAGCATGTTTCAAGATTCCTGATGATAATGTAACTTCACCACACACTGACACTGATTTGATCAATATGCTTAATTTCATGCATTATGCACTTCCTACTAATAAGCTGTTAGATATATTTGATAATGTCATGGCTAATATGATTTATGTTTAGTTTTCAGATCTTACTTTAACAGGATAAATCAGTACTTACAGGAAGTCAGGACTTAAGGATATCAGTACTTATATTATCAGGAGATAATCATCAGAAGATGGATATCAGAACTTAAGTGCTGTAGGACGTTCAGATAAGGACAGTAGCTGATTAAAGGAAAGAAGATCGAGATAAACATAAGAAGAGATATGCATGAAGAAGGAATTCTATGAAGAATAAAATACTTGGAAGAAAAGATATCTGATTGATATATTTTAGGAAGCAGAATTATATTCCATATCAATTAGCGATTATCTTATAACTGTGTAGTATATAAACACAGACATAGGGTTTACACTATAAGTGTTATCATATTTGAGAAGATTATTTGTTCATCACTGAGAGGTAACAGTTCCATACTGTAACAGAGTTTATTGTTTCAATAAAGTTTGTTTTCTGTTACTTGAAATATTAAAAGTTTGATTTGATTGTATTTTACACTGTATTCACCCCTCTACAGTGTGTGTGACCTAACAAGTGGTATCAGAGCCTATCTGTTAACACATATACAGTTAAAGATCCAAACACAATCATGTCTGACACGGAAACTCCAACTAAGCCTACCAAAACTGAAGAACCTCCAAAGACACAAATTCAAAGTCGGTATGAAACCATCAGAGTTCCCATACTGAGACCATCTGAATATGCCATATGGAAGGTGAGGATGGCCATGTTTCTGGAAGCTACAGATCCAGAATATCTTGATAGAATCAAGGAAGGACCTCACAAACCAACCAAGCTCGTTGTTGCAGTTGCAGGTGAAGCAGCAAAGACCGTACCAAAGGAGAAGAGTGATTATACTGCTGAAGATATCGCATCAATTGCTAAGGATGCTAAGGTACGACACTTACTGCATAGTGCCATTGATAATGTAATGTCAAACAGGGTAATTAACTGCAAGACTGCTGAGGAGATATGGGATGCTCTGGAAACAAGGTGTCAGGGAACTGATACAATTAAGAAGAACAGGAAGACAATACTCACTCAAGAGTATGAACACTTTGACTCAAAGGCTAATGAATCATTGACTGATTTATATGATAGATTTGTCAAACTCTTGAATGATCTGTCACTGGTTAATAAGGAGTATGATCTTGAAGATTCAAACCTTAAATTCCTGTTAGCTCTTCCTGAATGTTGGGATTTGAAGGCAACAACAATAAGAGACAACTACAGTCTTGATGAAACAACTCTTGATGAAATTTATGGAATGCTCAAGACTCATGAACTTGAAATGGAACAAAGAAGCAAGAGGAAAGGAGGAAAGTCAAGGACAGTTGCTCTTAAGGCTGAAGAAGAATTCCCCAATGCAGCTACCTCAAGAAAAGACAAGGGTAAAGCTCTTTTCACAAAGTCTGATACTGAGTCATCAAGTTCTGAAAGTGATGATAACTCAGATTCTGAAAGCTTGCCTGAGACTGATGCTGATGAGGAGATGATGAAGCTGTGTGCTCTTATGGTGAAAGGGATCACAAAGATTGCATACAGGAAGTTTAGGAAGGGAAAGAAGTTTTCCAGGAAAGGCACAAGTTCTGATAAAAAGAATTTCAGAAGATCTGAGGGCAGAGGAGGAAAGTCTGATAGAGGAAATTATACCAATGTCAAATGCTATAACTGTGGTGAGAAAGGCCACATATCTCCTGATTGCAAGAAAGTAAAGGGTGACAAAGGCAAGACTCTTGTTACAAAGCAGAAAAGCTGGACATACACCTCAGACTCTGAAAGTGAGGAGAACTATGCGTTGATGGCAAATGCTGATAAAGAAAGTGCTGAGAGCAGTTCTGAAGCTGCTGAAATAAAGGTACCTCAGACTACTTATGCTTTTCATACTGATGATATTAATGAGTTGAGAAGATATCTTAAAACCATGTTTGTTAGTTATAGAGATCAAACTCTAACATGTGAAAGATTAACTTCTGAAAATCTTGCTTTTAAGAAAAGAAATGATTTCTTAGAAAAAGAGTTAGTTATGTTCCATCAAACTCAGAAGGATAGAGATGATGCTTTTTATGTTAGGGATGAAGTGCTAAAATTGAATGAATCTCTAAAAACTGAGTTAGAAAAGGAAAGAGAGATTATCAGGACTTGGACTAACTCTGGCAGAACAACTCAAAATTTGCTAAGTAGTGAAAATTGGAAAGAGGGCTTAGGTTATGGAGAGGATAAGAATGATAAAGGACATGTAGAAATTAAGCCTGTTGTTAAGCAAAAGCCAAAGTTAAAACCTGTTAAGTTTGTAACTGTAAAGTCTGATAATGATAAATCAGAAGTTAAAGAGGGATTAACTTCTGACAAACTAAAACAGGAAAAGAAAGCTGAAGTAAACATAGGCTTAATGACAAAGAAGCAGCTTAAGCATAAGCTGAAAGATGTTAAGAATGCAAACAAGGTAAAATCACCTAGGAAAAATAGGAATGGAAAGGAAGGTGTGAATAAAAGCAATGATTATAAACCTGTTCCTGATTCTCCTAGGAAAACATGTCATAACTGTGGAAGTTCTAACCATCTGGCTTCTTTTTGCAGGAAGAATAAGAACATAAACTCCTTACCTTCAAATTCAGGAGTTAAGAGTCAGTCTGTTAGATATAAACCACAAAATCCTTGTTTTCATTGTGGTAGTTTATGGCATTCCATTTATACTTGTAAGGAATATCATAGTTTGTACTATGATTATTATCAAATATAACCTTCTTTGAAGAAAGTTTCCATTGTTCCTTCTAGTGTAAATTCTGATTCAAAGTCTGACAGTGTAAGTTCTGATAAAAAAAATGTTAACATAAACTCTGATGCTAAATCCACTGCAAATGTTAATAACCTTGATAAGGCTAAAGGATCCAAGCAAGTCTGGGTCCTTAAAACTAATCATTAGTGGCCTTTGTGATTGCAGGGCAACAGGAAAAATATCCTAGTTCTGGACAGTGGATGTTCAGGACATATGACTGGAAATAAGGCCCTGCTATCAGACTTTATGGAGAAAGCTGGCCCAAGTGTTTCTTATGGAGATGACAACATTGGAAAAACATTGGGATATGGCAATATCAATCTTGGGAATGTCATCATTAAAGATGTAGCTCTAGTCTCAGGACTTAAACACAATCTACCGAGTATAAGTTAAATCTGTGACAGAGGTTATCATGTTGATTTCTTTGAAGAACACTGTGAACTTGTGAGTAAATCCAAAGGCAAAGTTGTTCTAAAAGGATACAGACGTGGTAACATTTATGAAGCTAAGCTTTCAACAAGTACTGATGGTTCTGCAATCTGTCTGATGAGTAGAGCATCAATTGAAGAAAGCTGGAATTGGCACAAGAAACTCTCTCATTTAAATTTCAACAATATAAATGAGCTAGTCAAGAAAGATCTTGTGAGAGGACTTCCAAAGTCAGTATTTGCTCCTGATGGCCTTTGTGATTCTTGTCAGAAGGCCAAACAAAGAAAATCTTCATTTAAGAGCAAGACCGAATCATCAATTCTTGAGCCTTAGCATCTATTACATGTTGATCTATTTGGTCCAGTGAATGTCATGTCTATTACAAAGAAGAAATATGCGTTGGTCATAGTGGATGAGTTCACCAGATACACATGGGTGTATTTCTTGCACACAAAAAGTGAAACTGCATCTATCTTGATTGATCATGTCAAACATCTGGATAAATTGATCAAAGATTCTGTGAAAACCATAAGGAGTGATAATGGCACTGAGTTCAAGAATTTGATAATGGAAGAGTTCTGCAAAAACCATGGAATTAAGCAGGAATTTTCTGCTCCTGGAACTCCACAGCAAAATGGAGTTGTTGAAAGAAAGAATAGAACTCTCATTAAAGTTGCACGTACAATGCTTGAAGAAGCAAAGCTTCCAACCTACTTCTGGGCTGAAGCTGTGCAGACTGCCTGTTTTACTCAAAATGCAACACTCATTAACAAGCAAGGAAAAACACCATATGAGATGGTGAGGAAAAAGAAGCCAAATCTGAAGTACTTTCTTGTATTTGGATGTAAGTGTTTTGTTCTCAAGACTCATCCTGAACAGCTATCCAAATTTGATCTAAAAGCTGATGAAGGAATCTTTGTTGGATATCCACTTTCCACAAAAGCCTTCAGAGTCTATAATTTGAGAACAAGAGTGGTCATGGAATCTATCAATGTCTCTTTTGATGACAAGAAGATTACTGGTCTTGAAGATTTTATTGATCATGATCAGCTGAGATTTGAAAACGAAGACTCAAATTCTGATACCGAAAATCCTGACAGTCTAAGTCCTGATACTGTAAACTCTGATGGATTAAACTCTGATGTTATTGAAACTGTGGTAACTATGCCAAAGGAAGATGCACCTATGCAGGGGGAGCATACTCAAGATCTTACCACATCTCAAGAAGCATCAGAACATACATCTGGCTCTTCAAGTTCTGATTCGTCAAGTTCTGATAAGCCAAGTTCTGATAGTGCTGAAAATCTAAATTCTGAAGAATCCAACTCAGAGAGCATAGTTTCAGGGGGAGCATCAGAAAATGAAATTGAAGACAACATGGATCATGGGGGAGCATCCAGTTCTAGAGAAAACCTTCCATCTGCAAGGAAGTGGACTAAATCACATACACATGATTTGATAATTGGAAATCCTGATGCAGGTGTCAGAACTAAAACAGGAAGAGTTAAATGAATTTGAAAGAAACAAAGTCTGGACCCTAGTGCCAAGACCAAAGAATAGATCTGTTGTTGGTACAAAGTGGGTATTCAGAAACAAAACTGACAGTGATGGCATAATTACAAGGAATAAGGCAAGGCTGGTTGCAAAAGGATATTCTCAACATGAGGGAATTGATTATGATGAAACATTTGCACCAGTTGCTAGGTTAGAAGCCATAAGGATATTTTTGGCTTATGCTGCTCACAAAAAGTTTACTGTCTTTCAAATGGATGTGAAAAGTGCTTTTCTCAATGGAGAATTGGAGGAGGAAGTATATGTTGAACAACCTCTAGGCTTTGTAGATTCCAAACATCCAGATTATGTCTACAGGCTTGATAAAGCACTTTATAGACTTAAGCAAGCTCCTAGAGCATGGTATGAGACTTTAGCTCAGTTTCTTCTGGAAAGTGGATTCAATAGAGGAACAATAGACAAAACATTGTTCTACCTCAACCATGGAAAGGACTTACTTTTGGTCCAGATTTATGTTGATGATATCATTTTTGGGTCTACAAATGACAGACTTTGCAAGAAGTTTGCCAAACTGATGCAGTCAAGGTATCAGATGAGTATGATGGGGGAACTTAGCTATTTTCTGGGCCTTCAAGTCAAGCAAAATGAAGAAGGCACTTTTATTTGTCAAACTAAGTACACCAGAAACTTGCTGAAGAAATTTGGAATGCAAGATTGTTCAAGTGCATCCACTCCCATGGCCACTGCAACAAAACTGGATAAGGATACTGGTAAATCAGTAGATATTACTGATTACAGAGGTATGATTGGCTCTCTACTCTATCTAACTGCTAGTAGACCTGATATCATGTATGCTACCTGTCTTTGTGCAAGATTTCAAGCAGATCCAAGAGAACCTCATTTAATAGATGTGAAAAGAATTTTCAAGTATATTAAGGGAACAGCTGATCTGGGATTATGGTATCCCAGAGAATCAGATTTTAAACTAATAGGTTACTCAGATGCAGATTTTGCAGGTTGCAAAATTGACAGGAAAAACATAAGTGGAAGCTGCCAATTTCTTGGAGGCAGATTGGTTTCTTGGTTTAGCAAGAAACAAAAGTCAATTTCCACATCAACTGCAGAAGCAGAATATATTGCTGCAGGAAGTTGTTGTGCACAGATTCTTTGGATGAAGAATCAGTTACTGGATTATGGGTTAACATATTTCAAAATCCCTATTTACTGTGATAATCAAAGTGCTATTGCTATGACAGGTAATCTAGTTCAACACTCTATGACAAAGCACATCAGCATCAGGTACCACTTCATCAGGGAACATGTAGATGAAGGTACAGTGGAATTGCACTTTGTTCCAACAGATCAACAACTAGCAGATATCTTCACAAAACTATTATGTGAAGCTACTTTTACAAGATTGGTAAATGAACTTGGAATGGTTTCAGGTTCTTTCTCTAAATTTGCTTAGTTTTGTTCTGTTACATCAGACTTTATGATCAGTATTTACAGAATTCAATCTCTTTGTGTATTCTGTGCTTAAATGAAAAATATGTTTAAGTACTGACTGTTGTCTGATCAATGTTTCTAAACTCTGATAGTGATATGTCTGTTTAGGTAACTATTCAATCCTATGAGGATAACTGTGCTAGATGCTGACCTAGTAGTCTTCAATAAACAAGGAATCCCATGTAAGAAGTAATTATTTCTGTGGAAATCTATTGACACAAGCAAATTCTGATAATTGAGCTTAGTTGAGTTTACTTTGTCTATCTTATTACTAAGTCACAAACTAGAATAATGCTGCTCATCTGTTAAGTTCTGATGCTAGTAAACCTGTTGAATGAACTAAGTGCTGATAAACCTTACTTATCAAAAGAAAAAAAAATGAAACAAGGATTAAAAATCAGGTACTCCTTTGAGATCTAGAGTAAAAATGTGGAAGGGAAGACCCAAGTGCATTGCTGGTATTAAGTAATATGCATCAGAAAAGCAAATAAAATATTTTCTTGGTGACTTTTCACACTCTATGATTACTGGAGAAATATTCTGATAATAGCATAAATTCTGATAAGCAGTCGTGACTCACTTACACTGAGAAGCCACTGTAAAAAGGAATTTAAAAAGATGCACAAAATTAGCACACAATAGTTGAGGTGGACTCAAGCATGAACTCATTCACCAGTAGGTTTCAGGATAATGACAGCTCTTTAGCAAAGTTTTAGTTATGCCTTATTTCTAAGATGTACTGAAGTGAATCAGACTTTACTCTTTGTCTGATATTTAGCTTAATGCACACATTAACCACTCCATATGAATGATGAAATCACTGTGGTGATCTATGTTGTTTTAGATGAACAGTCATTGTGTCACATTGCATAAATTCTGAGGACAAGTTTTGATTGCATGTTCTGATGATTATGTTCTGAAGAATATAAATCAGAATTTGTGTGAGGATTTACTAAGATAGGCATTCATTTTTTGAGTTAAGAGATTATGTTCTGATGACTGTTAAGTTCTGATATAAGTCTAAGTTCTGATATTCACGTCTGATTCTATACTTGACTTATTTGTGGATAAAATTTGACCTAACAGTCTCAGTTTAAACCTGAATATGTTGAAGTGGAAGATTAATAGTCACTATTGTTAGGGATAGTGGTACTCGTACTTGAACAGTCAACTTTTACTTGCTTCTTGTGCGCATTAAACCATGTTTTATCTTTCCAATAAATGTTTTTCTTTTTCCAAGTCTGGGGAGACGAGGTAGAATTAATTCCACCTGTAAGCATTAAATTTCTTTACGTCTCCTGGCATTCTCTTGCCTATATAAGCAACCACTTCACATCAGCCTTCCCATTAAATCTCTTTTCATAAACTCACCTTCATACTTTTTATATCAACAACACCATGGTCAGATACAATATGTTTTTGAACTACGAAACTTTCAATATGGAGCTGAGCTGTGCTGATTGGCAGCAGGAATGGCACGTCACTGCCATTCCTGATGAGATATGGGACTCTGTTCCCCAGAAGGTACTCACCCACCTCCTGTTCTTCTACATGGACTACCATCGCCATCTGGAGCGATTGGAGGAGGAGAGGCTGGAAGCTCTCCGCCAGCAAGAGCGAATCATACGACTCGTCATTCTGTTTGTCGAGAGTAGGAAAAAGAAATGATTTATTTTCTTCTTCCTGTTTTTCTTCATCATCAGCCTTGCCCTGCTTCTTGAGCTAGGACAAAGGCTATTGACGTTAGGTTTAGAAGCTTAGGGAAATCTTGTACAAGTTCTGATGTAATTTAAATTTCATGAATGTATTCTCTTGATATATTAATGAAATTTGTTTTTGTTTCAAGATCTTGTCTCTGAGATATTTTAATGCATTGTTAAATCCTGATACATATTCATATTCTGATGACCATATAAATTCTGTTTTAATTTAAGTTCTGATTTTCCTTTATCAGTACTTACTCATCTGATTTATCTTGGTCATTTTTACTCGATTTATTTTCAGAATATTGATGTTGCAGTGAACAATAATTAAATAAGTGGGAACGGTTTCAATTCTGAATTAAAACTGTTTCACCTTGATTAATGGAATATTTGGGTAAGTGGAACGGTTTTTCCTTGAAAAACTGCAAGTGGGTAAGTAATGATTACTGTTTTCTCGTGCCCAGTAACTATCCGTTATTACTGCATGTCTGACAGGTGTCCAACGGTTATTTTTTTTTAAAAAAAAAGTATAAGTAAGATAGAGAGATAATTTTTTAATCTTTTATTTCCTTTCATACTTTTTCTCTCTACTTGCTTTTACTCTCTTTCTTCTTCTCACGTAGGTTTTTCATACAGACATTTTATCAGACACCTAACAGGCACTCTTAAATCTCAATTTTTCTCATGGCACCAAAGGATTTAATCATTGATGGAGCTAAATTTGTTCCAAACAACTATGCTGCAATTCTTGATCATGTTGAAGCTCCATCTGAATTGCATTTTGTGCAAGATCTTCTTGCACACAGTGAGATTGGGTATGCATTGACCCAGCCTTCAGTCTTTTCGAGCCAACAAGTTCTGACATTTTGGCGGACTGGGCACTTTGATAATGGTGGTACACATGGCACTCCCAGTATTATTTTTGAAGTGGGTGATTCTTCATATGCAGTCACTCCTGGTACAATACGCAAGGCTCTACATCTCCCAGAAGGATGTACCTTTTCAATTCCAGAGGAATCAGCTCTTCAGGAGTTAATGGCCAGTTTGGGGAATGAACAAAGTTTGGCAAAGCTTGGGCAGTTGAAATGGGCTCATATCAGAAGGGAATGGATTTTCTTCTTCGACTGCATCACTAAAGCTTTTGGGAACAAGTGTTCGAATTTTGATGCTATTCCTATTATGAGTCAGCACATCGGGTATGCTATTATAAACCAAACTCATTTTGATTTTGCAACTGCAATAATTGGTTTTATTGGGGATAGGATGATAGAGGATAGGAATGTTGTTTACTTTGCTAGATTTTGTCAACTTATATATACTTTTTGTACTGATGAACCTCAATTAGTCAGTTCCTCAACTCCACCTTTTAAGGTTGCAAAACGCTACTTTAATGACCTGATAAATGCTGACACTAAGAAATCAGTGGTTAGACCTTTACAGATTCCTCAGTCTGTAAAACAGATCTTAGTAAATGCTGATCCTGATACTTATAGATCTGTTTATTCTGATGTCCAACCAACAACAACCTCCCAAACACCACAACAACCATCAGCACCTACCACTCATTCTACTCAACCAACCCTCAGGCAATATATCAAATCCTATCTCTCCACTTCACAGACAGTTCAACCCTCATCCTCAGCACCTACTGTGAAGCCTTCATCTTCCAAACCTAAGAGGACAAAGACTGTTCCTCAAACACCTAAAAAGAGAAGGAGAATTACTTTGAGAGATGAATCTGATACTGAGGAACAGGTTCCTTCTTCAGAACCTGTTATTAAAGAAGCTGAGAAAGTGACTTCTCAGAAGGATTCTGGAATTGGGGGATCTAGGCTTCTCAAGAGGCTTAGAAGAATGACTGTTCCTGACTCTCCCAAGGAATCCATATCTTCAAAGAGATACAAGAAATAGAGGGCAAAAAGGCCAGTTTCAGATGATGAAGAAGCAGCAGCTAAGGAAGGGGATCAGGAATCTCTGATCTCACAAGAAAAGGAATCTGCTCCAGTCCCTACTTCTCCATCAACTCCAACTCAGGAAGCTGTTACTGAAAAGGCCACTACAACATCTATGTCTCCTGTTCAAAAATCTGTATCTCCTGTTGATCCAGGCATAAGTGCTGATATTGATGTTCAAAACTTGGTTGTGCCTGAAGTAATTCTCTTAGAAGCTCCAACAGCAACTAATCCATCAACAACACCTGTTACTGATGCTGTTCAAACTCCAGAGTTATCTACTACACTTTCTCTGCATCTAGATGCTGATGATCAGAATATAGGTGAGCATCAGGATATGGCTGTTGATCAGAACTTAGAACCAGATCAGCAATTAGAGGATGCTGAAGCCTCCATTGCTACTCACACTGTTGTTTTATCAGAAGATACTGATTCTTTAAGTTCTGATGCTGCAAATGCTGGAGATACTGGTGATGCTGCTCCAAATGCAGATGCTGATGAAGCAGGTCCTTCAGGACATGCTCCTCAACAAACTATTCCTAAGTCTGAACTTGTTAAGAAGTTTGTTACCAGAGAAGTACCAGTGCCTTGGAGTGAAACTCCTGCAGGACAGGAGTGGACTAAGGAATGGAACTCAGTTTTCTGTGTTCCAACTGCAAAGCATCTTGCTGAGCAATTGACAAAAGCTGATGAAATGTTAAATTCTGATGATTTCAAAACACAGCTTAGAGTCACTGCATTGAGTACTAAACATCTACAAGGTCTTCATTCAACTACTCATGCAGAGCTACACAAGATTCATGAAGAATTCATTAAGCAAGGAGAAGTTCAGAAACTTGACAAGAAAAGGTTCTTCCAACCTACCTTTGACAGGATTGCTTATATTGAGAAGACTCAGGAGAAACAACAAGCTCAGATTGATGATATTCTGAAAAATCAAGCTTCTCAGCAATCTCAACTTACTGAAATCCAAGCCTCAGTGGAATTGCTTGTCTCTCTTCTACTACCTGCTGATGCCAAAAAGGGGGAAAAAGTAATTAAGTCCAAATGCAAGCCTGACAAGACACTGAAAGGAAAGGATGATCAAGGAAGCTCTGGAATGGGTAGAGGTCATAGTCAAGGTAGAGGTTTCACATCAAGAAAAGCTGAAATCACAAGTCACAGGACAAGTTCTGATACTGGGAAAAGAATTAGTTCTGCTACTGGTAAAAGGACAAGTTCTGATGAACTTTTTGTTGGGAACCACGGACTTGGGGTGTTACTACGTTTTACGATAAAGATTACGAAAAGAAAATCACCTTGTTAATGGTTGATTCCACGCTCTTCTATTGTATTCCCAAATTCCCTTGAGTGAAGTGTGGCCTCCGTCTTCTCAAGTTATCCTCTCTTCTTGCTCCTTGGTGGCTACAATATGTTTTCACACAATTCCAAGCAAGAAGAGAATAAGAATATATATAGGCTACAATAGGGACCATGGATAATTAGGTTGGGCCTTCTAATTACATCTTGAGCCTAGCCTAATGTAATTAAATATTAATTCAATCCACTAAAGAATTAATATTTGCACTACCTTTCCTAATACCACAATTTAATTAATTCGGTTCCAATATTATTTGCTTATTAAATTCCCCATGTTTAAAATATCACATGTCCATTAATTAAATAAATTACTGATAATTTATTTAATTAATATCTTTTATCCTTGATCATCCACTCAACCTTTATTTAATTATGCCAGAATAAATTCCACCTGCAGGGTTTCACATAATTAAATCTTTTTGAGCTTTCAAGGGGACATCATTAACCCGAATATTATCAGGACATGGATTCCTTCAATAAATAATATCCACCATGTATATAATTCCATCACCCAAAATATAATGATATAATTCAAAAGAATTACTTCATTTATAAATCAAAGCATGTAAATAATATACACGTGTCAATTATTATTTTCGGATTAAGAACCTAAGCATTAATAATAACATAGAATCTTAGTTCTCCTTCTTAATCAATATTAAGGGAACAATTCTAAATTTGACCCTGTTCAATATACACAAAGTATACTAGTATTATTTATTAGTCAATATAAACTAATCTAAATAATACTACAGCCATACCAGTGGATTGTCCAACACCACCTGTGCTGTGAACCTTATTATATTATATAACCGTATTTAACAATCTAATATTCTGTATTCCATTTGATACTAGATTATTCACAATATATAATATTAGACAACATGTAAACATTTAAATGATTCTCAATTAAACTAGCCAAAAATAAATGTATATACTTCAAATAAATATTTTCAGTATACACTAACAATCTCCCACTTATACTCAAAATATTCTATGTGTACATCAGTGTTTATTTAATCCACTATTACATAAAAATCTATGTGTCCATCCATCTGACTCCTATCGCTTCCACATGCTTGTCAAAAATCTTGGCTGGCAAGCTCTTTGTGAAAGGATCTACCCGGTTGTCTTCTGATGATATGTGAGCCACAACTATATCCCCTCGCTTTACGATTCCTCATATGAGATGATACTTACGTTCAATATGTTTAGCTGCTTTGTGGTCTCGCGGTTCCTTTGAATTTGCCACAGCACCAGTGTTATCACAATACACTGTCAAGCTCCTAGGCAAATTAGGTACCACATCTAAGTCCAAAAGGAAGTTCCTGAACCATACAGCCTCCTTGGCAGCCTCAGAGGCCGCCACGTACTCGGCCTCCATGGTGGAGTCTGCAATGCATTTCTGCTTTACACTCCTCCATATAACGGCTCCACCTCCCAAAGTAAAAACATATCCTGAGGTTGATTTCCTCTTATCCCTATCTGATTGGAAATCTGAATTAGTATATCCCAAAGGAAATAGATCTGAGGCCTTGTAAATTAACATATACTCCTTAGTCCTTCTCAGGTACTTGAGTATAGTTTTTACTGCACTCCAATGTTCCTGACCTGGGTTCGACTGATATCTACTAACCATGCCTACAGCAAAGCAGATGTCAGGCCTCGTACATAACATAGCATACATTAAGCTTCCACATGCTGAAGCATAAGGAACTGCTTTCATGCTCTCTATATCCTTAGGTGTCGAAGGACACTGCTTCTTAGATAGAGTAACTCCATGCTTAAAAGGTAGAAAACCTTTCTTGGAGTTCTGCATGTTAAAACGAGCTAATACTTCATCAATGTAGGGCTCTTGAGATAAAGCCAACATTCTTTTCTTGCGATCCCTTATAACTTTGATCCCAAGGATGTATGCCCCTTCACCTAAGTCCTTCATGTCAAATTGTTTGAACAACCATGCCTTTACTGATGACAACATCTCAACATTGTTTCCAATGAGTAAAATGTCATCTACATATAGTACTAGAAAAAACACTGCATTACCTTCACTTCTCTTATACACGCACGATTCGCTTGGACTTTGATCAAATCCATATGACTGGACTGCCTGATCAAAACGAATATTCCAGTCTCTAGAAGCTTGTTTAAGTCCATAAATAGACCTCTTAAGCTTACATACCAGATGCTCTTGGCCTTCCTTAATGAATCCTTTTGGTTGCTGCATATAGATGGTTTCTTCAAGACTTCCATTAAGAAAAGCTGTCTTGACATCCATTAACCAAATCTCATAATCGAGATGAGCTGCTATAGATAAAAGAATACGGATTGACTTAAGCATGACTATCGGTGAAAAGGTTTCCTCATAATCGATACCTTCTTTCTGAGTATACCCTTTCGCAACAAGTCTTGCTTTCCAGGCTTTCACCTTTTTATCTAACCCCCTCTTTTTCTTGTAGATCCACTTACATCCAATAGGTTTTATACCTTTGGGTGGTTCCACGAGCTCCCAGACCTGATTAGGATACATTGATTCTATCTCAGATTCCATCGCCTTTTGCCAAAGATCTGCATCTTTGTCTTGTACTGCCTCTTCGTATGTACGGGGATCATCATCATGTTTGTAACACCCCCAGATCCGGGGTCAGGGATCCGGGTCGTCACAGTCTTTCTTTCCACAATATCACTTCACTTAATTAATAATAAATAACTTTATGTTGTGACCCCACACTAACACACACCACAACCCGTTATAGTCTCAGAGATGAAATTGAAATAAGTACAAGTCCTTGAATCCACAATTTAAAAGTTATTACAACCCAAAATGATTACTTGATAAATTTACAGTTAATTGCCATTATCTGCCACAAGTTATAATTATACAATATTTGGTTCCCAAAAGTAGAATGCCTGATCTACCAATAGATCTACCTCTGCAGCTATAGCAGCTACAACATCAACGGGAAGACGCGGGACGCTTCCCACGCGCTTGCGCTGGGTCTGCTTGAGTCTGGCCATCTTTCCTAACTGTTGTTGTGTGATGAAGAAATGAAGCAAGAGTGAGCATTACAGCTCGCAAGATAATATATAGTGTAAACAATAATGCAAGTATCTAAATGGATAACTTACTAGAATCCTTTATCAAGTGTAAGGTAATTACTTACTGGATATAAGTTTTAAGAAAGATGAAGTTACCAATTACTTAATTATACTATACCATTTTTGAAATCTACTTGAACTATTACTGTTCAAAGTATAATAAGTTTCAAAAGGTCATCCCATAGATGAGACCACAAGTTAAAACTTGAATAGATTCAATCTTTGAAATATTTTTAAAGGAAATGAAGTTACGAGATACTTCATTCAATGGGAACACCATTATAACTGTTTGACCCTGTCAATGCTTCGGTAACCACCCATTCATAGCCTTTCGATCGAAATGCTACGGGTAGTGTTGCAGAATTATCCAACTGGATGATGAACTCATTACGGGAGTTTTGTCGCACCAGTAAGACCACTTACGATGATCAGTCATAGTAGTGCAACCCCACAATTTTCTACATGTAGAGGAGAACCTGTCGGATTTACTTGTCAACCGAACACTGGACTCCTAAGGAATGTACCGTCTTAGCGGAACTTCCAGGCCATTTGGGCCAATATAATAAGGCTGGGCCGGCGCCACTCGACCACTTACGCCACTCCTAGTTCAGATGAAATCCATGACTCTGAAACGTAAAGCTCGTCCTCACCTTCCCCAAGTAGAAACTTATTGATACGACTCCACCAAGAAGTCGTATCTAGTTGGAAAGGAAAACTCACCGATATTTCCCAGGCGATGCCTGTTAATGGATTAACTTGTTCCAAGAATTTTACTTCCCGAGTATTGGGTATGTAATCAAAAACTCTTTTATCAAGACAACAACCTTGTTGCGAATATAAAACACATCACAGAGCCGGATCCCTCAGGTTTTGAGGGAGTATTTAAATCCCCTTCGAAAGGAGGATCTTAAATATAAAATGAGTTTTGGGATCCGCTCTAACTTTTAAAATCATTTTGAAGACTCGCAAAAGATTTTTAAGAATGTTTGGAGTAATGTTGATTTAATAAAATAAATCACTCCCAGTATATTAGAAAATATATGAATATTATTATTTAAATAATATTCCCATAAAGAATAATCTTTATAAAAATAATTGAAGTAGAAGTTGTAAAACTTATACTTGAAATGAATCTTAAATAACCAAAGATGTACTTATACGAAAGTATTATCTTTATTTGAATAATCAAAAGTAAGTTTGATTATCGACACATTATTCTTTAATAAAATAAAGAATATTATTTAGTAAATAATCGGAGTCATAAGTCCTCGAATGAATATTCAAATAATAATATTCATTAATAAAATAAACGGAGTCATAAGCCCTCGAATGAATATTCAAAATAATATTCAATAATAAAATAAACGGGATCATAAGCCCTCGAATGAATATTCAAGATAATATTCATTAATAAAATAAAGTTATCGAATAAACCTTATTCGATTCATAGTTTTGAAAACTATTCACACATATATATATATATTATACTCGGGAGCCTCGACTCCCGGTTTTAGAAAAAGTTCACCTTTGGGTCCCCTATACTAAGGGTACATGCAAATTATCGCTTATCTCTAGCATATGTATTATCAACTGAATCAACAGATATATGTGTCAAAAATACGAAATAGGCATGCATATATACCATATCACATGCTACAATATATCGCAAGAATTTTCTAAATAACCATTATGCATCTATCACAAGATCATGCATGTACAAATGTATACATACAGTATAACGGATAGAAAACTTGCCTGAGCGACTGGGGGTTATAAATGGCTTGGGACGAGTCTGGTAACCTATAAACAACATATAAGTTGGAATTAAACCAAAGTCACTTATAAATCTATACTTTAACCAATTTAGACTCTAACGCTCGTTTTGCGCTTACTAATTCTCTTAAGTCGCTCGAGTACCCTCGGCTCCACCATTTTTAATAAATTAACCATTACGAGTTTTAAGGCGATTCTTTCGTGAATGTCTTACCAACTGCCTAACACACTTTACATAAATGTTTCATACTCCAATTAGTCCTTTTAGGTCTTTAACCTATGTTTCAAAGTAAGGCGAGGGGTAATGATTCTTTCGCGAAACGTCGTTACTTAAAAGGCCGTTTCTCCTAAATTGTACATCAGAATCAAACGAACTACATATCAAAACGAAGCTCGTAACATGAACTATCTAATCATGGCAATGGTCAAAACCTAGCAGTGAGTTCACGGGTCCTAATGTTAAGAACAAAAACAGCCTAAAGTAAATCGGACATTACGACGACTATGTTTACGCGATTACCCAAATTTAAAACACTCCAATTCAACCCACAATCAATCCACAATCACAACCCAATCAAAACTCCATCCATACTACATCATAACAGCCCCAAAAAATCAACATTAACAATTTATACTTATTCTTAAACTTGAATTTAACTACACTTAAGTTCATTAATCAACAATCCAAGAATTACCACTCCAAAACTTCAGAAAACTAACTAATCTCTACATTCACAACAAGCAAGCCTCCCATGAATTAAAATCAACAAAACTAAACCTAATTACTCAAATAAAGTTAGGGTTTGGAGGGGTTATACCTTCCTTGGAGAGTGGAGAATCAAGAGAATGGCTTGGAATCACCCTTAAAGTCCTTATCCAAGCTTAAACTAAACAAAACTTCAAGAACAAAAATTTTAGTTCTTGAAAAACACTATTCACCATCTTCTTCCATGATTTTTAGGAAGAGATTGTGAATGATTTAGGAGCTCAAACTTATAGGATATCCATAACTATGCATAAGGAGTCTTAGATAATTACCTTGCAATTTAACAAAGCTTGGAACTTGATTTTTGATTTTCTTGCTTTGAAGAAAAAGGAAAAGTCGGGACCTCCTTGGATGAAGAAATGAAATGATTTTGTGTTTTGCTTTGATTTGTTTTGGTTGGTTGATTTTTTTGATTTGTTTTGTTTTGTTACCTTTTTACCATGGTAATTTTTGTGTAGTTCTAATTCAACCAACAACACACTTGCTTGGTCATGCTTATGTCACCATGTGATGTCACCCTCCCTCCTTTGTCCTCATCTCATTGGTTTGATGACATCATCCCCACTAATCTCTTTGATTAGCTTTTAATTATTTGGCTAATGACCGATGATCTGTTATACGGTTCGCTTAACTTTCGTTTTCGTTTATCGTTTGAGGGATCATACCCGGGATCTTATTACTTAGGTTTCCTTAACCTTTCTCGATACATTATATTCCTTTTATGATCCTCTCTTAAAATCCTCGAATTTATATCCTTTTTATCCTGTCACCTTATACTCAATTCTTTCGATATCTGGTGGATTTTCGGGAAAAATCAAAAGGTTCAAAGTTGGATTCTGACGATCTTTACATACACTTATATATCATATAGAGTACCAATAAAATCTCAGAATATCCATAAAAGAAACCCTACATAGTGTGGCATGAAAAGTTTTCTTATTCAGCAATATCTGCAAAAACACTATTCATAAGGGTTACAAAAAGTTCAAAATTTTGGGGTTATTACAATGTTCACCAGAGACCAAGTCTGAAGACTCTCCCAAAAACATGAATCTATCAGGCTGTTGAACAACCCTCCCACTACGACGAGGCACTGGTGCGGTATTAGTGACAGGTTGTACATTTTGTTGTGGTTGTTCTACTTGTACTACAGCTTCATGGGTATTACCTGTCCCTCCCACTAGTTCCTCTAAAACGACACTACTCATGGGTTTGTGATTCATGATATATTCCTCCTCTAAGAATCTTGCATTGGTACTAACAATGACATCCCGATTCTTCGGACTATAAAATAAATATCCTTTCGTTCCCATGGGGTAGCCTACAAACAACTTTACTTCTGTACGAGATTCTAACTTAATCGCGTTCTTGTTCAGCACATGTGCTGGACAACCCCATATTCGAATATGTCTTAGACTCGGTTTATCCCCGGTCCACAATTTTAAGGGGGTTTTAGGAACCGACTTAGATGGTACTAAGTTCAGAAGATAAGCTGTTGTCTCTAAGGCATGTCCCCAAAACGACTTGGGTAAATCCGAATAACTCATCATCGATCTAACACTCTCTAAAAGAGTCCGGTTCCTTCTCTCTGCTACACCGTTCTGCTGGGGTGTGCCTGGTACAGTTAACTGGGATTCTATCCCATTTTTTGATAAATATTCCCTAAATCCTCCAAGCAAGTATTCGCCACCACGATCTGATCGTAGTGACTTGATACTTTTATTAAGTCGCTTCTCCGTTTTAGCTTTGTACTCTTTGAACTTATCAAAGCACTCAGACTTACGGCGCAACAAATAAACGTACCCATATCTTGAATAATCATCAATGAAAGTGACGAAATATTCATAACCACCTCTTGCTTGGATATTCATGGGTCCACATAAATCAGAGTGAACCAATTCTAACAGTTGTTTGGCTCTATTCCCCTTTGCCTTGAAAGGCCTATTAGTCATTTTACCTTCTAAGCAGGATTCACAAACTGGAAATGGCTCCACTGCCAATGAGCTTAAAGGCCCGTCTACTACCAGTCTTTGAATCCTCCTCAAGTTAATATGACCTAATCTCAAGTGCCAAAGATATGTTTGGTTCATACTAGAAGGTTCCTTTCTTTTATTAGAGTTAGTAGATGTGTTGTTCAATTCCCTAAATTGCAGTTGCAGTGCAGGTTGACTAGGATTAATTATATACAAATTGTCTTGCAATGTACCAGAACATATAATTCGTTTATTCATCATAATAGAAACATTACGATCCATACAAACATTATGACCATCCAAAGCAAGTTTAGAAACCGAAATTAAATTCCTTCTAAAAGAAGGTACATAAAGACAATTGTTCAAAACCAAAATCCTATCAGAACCAAAAGATAAATGAATAACTCCTACTGCAACTACTACTACTTTCGTAGTGTCTCCCATGAACACGTATATCTCACCATCTCTAAGCATTCTGGATAGCCGGAACCCCTGCATAGAATTACAAACATGATCAGTGGCTCCTGTATCTACACACCAAGTGCTCGTAGATATAGCCGCTATAAATGTTTCTGTAACTAGAGAAAGAGACATACCAGTATTGTTTGTCTTCTTAGGAAGAGGACAATCCTGTTTCCAGTGACCTGACTGTTTGTATCTGAAGCACTTTCCCTTAGGTTTTTTTCACACCACCCTGAACTCCCACTGCCTTCACAGCTTTCTGTGTCTGAGCCTTTTTCTTCTTCTTAATACCTTTCGATTTGGAGGAAGAACCTTTCTCAGCCACATTCACTTGAACACTCTGCCGAAATAATCCTTCAGCTGCCTAAAGTTCTGTCAGTAGTTCCGCGAGACTATACTGCCTCTTGTTCATGTTGTAATTAAAGCGGAACTGCTCAAAACTCTTGGACAAGCTCATAAGGATAATGTCAATCTGGGTTTCCCCGTCAAGTTCAGTACCAAGGATCTCTATCTCATTCAGATGTGACATCATCTTGAGAACATGATCCCTTACAGGTGTGCCTTCAGCCATCTGAGTGTTCATTAAAGCCTTCATGGCTACTTGCCTAGCAGCCCTCTTCTGATCTCCAAAAAGTTCCTTGAGATTAAAGAGCATATCTGAAGCAGTGGCCATAGACTGATGCTGATGCTGCAAAACACCCGACATTGCTGCCAGAATGTAACATCACGACATCTCATCAGCCTTAATCCACCGTTTATAATACTCTTTCTCATCTTCAGGAGCATCAGCAGCAGGCTGATCAGGCTTGGGTTCATAAGTGCAAAACTTGTACTCCTCAGCAGTCAACACAATGTCCAAATTTCGTTTCCATTCAATATAGTTAGGTCTGGTAAGTTTGTTATCCTTAAGTATGGTGAATAGTGGATTAAAGCCCATTTTATCCTGAGAATCATGCATAAAAACATCGCATAAGGGTGCATTAATTATTAAGAGCTATTGATTCCTCTAACAATTATTAAAATTAAATGCACTAACATCTAAACACCATAAGTTTCTGGTATGCCACGATGTGTGACATGTATACCACCTAATTTTGTTTAAATGTTACTTCGGTCCTATTACTAAACAATATGCCACGTTGGGGTGGACTATATTATTTTTCATAGCTAAGTGTATACCATCATCAAATCTTAAATTATTCGAAATCTATGGAACTTGGTACGCCACGATGGGCGGCGTGTATACCTTCCAATATTCGTAATTTTACCTTGAATAGAATACTTCAATTCAATATTCATCAATGGTTTGATTTCCAGGTAGTGGAGGAGTCACATCGGTCTCGCTTAATACCCACAGCCTTACAAGTTCGATGAACCCGTTTTTGACAAAATCGCCCCATATCAGAAATAAAGAAAATTCGTATTTATTCCTTTTTAAAATTTATTAATTTAAGAAGTTTGTTCTAGTAATTTCTATAACATTCTAGACACCATAAATTACATGCCATTATGGGTGACGTATATATAATTTATATTCGTCTTTATGTTAAAGTACATACAAACAATAATGGAGACCGTGGGATTTAATTTCATATTAATTCCCTCTCCCACTTAGAATTTTTATTAAAATTGAGGAATTTTAAAATTAAATGGGGCCCTATGTCGTTACAATTATGTCTAACATGCATTCAAAATACACACATAATTTTAGCAACATATAACATTTAATTAAAGCAATAAATAAAATTTATGTCCATGTCGTCTTAATTATGTTAAGCATGCAATTTTAAAGGAATTACACACATAATTAACGACACACATAATCAATAAATTTAAAGCAATAAATAAAAAATTAATGGAAAAATTAAAATAAATTTTCCACTATTATGGCCCTTTGAAAAAAAATCCAGCTCTCGAGAAAAAAAAATTCTGCCGCCAGCACCTGTTGCGCATGTCAGACCTGCGTTACAGCCAATCTGGGTGTGTTGCGCAGGTACGGCCTGCGTTATAGCCAAAACAGGCATGTTGCGCAGGTTCGGCCTGCGTTACCGCCATAACTACACCTGTTGCGCAGGTCCGGCCTGCGTTACCCCTGTTTCTCCAGATTTTGCACGCGCCAGCCGCCAGTTCCCTTTCTGTTAAGTTTTGTTTTGGTTTGTTCGATCCGAACACCAACAGCAGCCCCTTGTAATTGCACAGCGGAACAAAAACCCACCGGAATTGATTTTCGATCGCACATAATTATTACAAAATACCCGAAATAATTACAAAAAAATAGATCTAATACAAAACTAATTTTGTAAAATCTATTCTAACACGATCAACCCTCGTGTAAATTACAACCACGATTAAACCACGTGGAAACCAAAACAAAAAATTAACCACGATTAAACCACGTGGGATCCAAACACATAATTAAAATATACATGGCCATAATAGTGGATTAACAACCTGCATCAAAACCAATACAAGCAAAACACTATATACACGCATATATAATTACGACATGGACATTATATCATAAAACGTAGAACCCATTACCAGGCTCTTGATACCAATTGTTGGGAACCACGGACTTGGGGTGTTACTACGTTTTACGATAAAGATTACGAAAAGAAAATCACCTTGTTAATGGTTGATTCCACGCTTTTCTATTGTATTTCCAAATTCCCTTGAGTGAAGTGTGGCCTCCGTCTTCTCAAGTTATCCTCTCTTCTTGCTCCTTGGTGGCTACAATATGTTTTCACACACTTCCAAGCAAGAAGAGAATAAGAATATATATAGGCTACAATAGGGACCATGGATAATTAGGTTGGGCCTTCTAATTACATCTTGAGCCTAGCCCAATGTAATTAAATATTAATTCAATCCACTAAAGAATTAATATTTGCACTACCTTTCCTAATACCGCAATTTAATTAATTCGGTTCCAATATTATTTGCTTATTAAATTCCCCATGTTTAAAATATCACATGTCCATTAATTAAATAAATTACTGATAATTTATTTAATTAATATCTTTTATCCTTGATCATCCACTCAACCTTTATTTAATTATGCCAGAATAAATTCCACCTGCAGGGTTTCACATAATTAAATCTTTTTGAGATTTCAAGGGGACATCATTAACCCGAATATTATCAGGACATGGATTCCTTCAATAAATAATATCCACCATGTATATAATTCCATCACCCAAAATATAATGATATAATTCAAAAGAATTACTTCATTTATAAATCAAAGCATGTAAATAATATACACGTGTCAATTATTATTTTCGGATTAAGAACCTAAGCATTAATAATAACATAGAATCTTAGTTCTCCTTCTTAATCAATATTAAGGGAACAATTCTAAATTTGACCTTGTTCAATATACACAAAGTATACTAGTATTATTTATTAGTCAATATAAACTAATCTAAATAATACTACAGCCATACCAGTGGATTGTCCAACACCACCTGTGCTGTGAACCTTATTATATTATATAACCGTATTTAACAATCTAATATTCTGTATCCCATTTGATACTAGATTGTTCACAATATATAATATTAGACAACATGTAAACATTCAAATGATTCTCAATTAAACTGGGCAGAAATAAATGTATATACTTCAAATAAATATTTTCAGTATACACTAACACTTTTAGATCTTGATGAAGAAATGTCAAGACAGTTATTTCTTCTGGAAAAAGCCATATCTAAATCTTAAGCTTCTGGTAAAAAGCCATTTCCAAAACTCAAAGGCATTGTGATAAAAGAAAGGACAAATGCTGAAGCAACATTGGCTAAATCACAACCGCAGATAGATCCAAGATCCAAGGGTAAAGAAAAGGTTGGTGAACCTATCAAGGTTTATGTGCCTCCTGAGAATGAAGAAATCACTGATGAAAAGGATGATCTTGCTCTGACTTCAAGAAAAGTTCTTAAAACAACCTCTGACATGGCTCAAGTTGTTCAGAGTCAAGATACAGTAAGTTCTGATATTCCAAAAAAGCAAGTAACCTCTGACACAGCTCAAGTTAACTTGATATCAGAAGATAGACCAAAGACACTCCTACCAGGATTCACTAAAGCAAAACAGACTCAACCTCTAAAGACTGCTGCAAATGGTTTTGAAGCAATAGTAGTTACTGGAAAGGAAGCAAGAGATAAAACTGGATTGGGAAGTGCTGATGAAAGAAGAATACAGAACACTACCAATGATTCAACTTCCTTGAGTGAACCAGGTATTGGAGCAACTCCTGAGAGATTGAATCAACTAAAATCTGTACAAATGGTTTACCATACCTACTTGAAAGAACACATCTTGTTGTACTTCATGACAGATGGTAGGGTTTATCATATAAGGCAAAATGCCATTCGATTGAAGTATTTTGACGAATTGGAGCATGTACTATTCTTACTTCAAGTGGATGACAGATTGACAGGAAGTGCTGCAAACTATTTGAAGGATCAGATTCAGAGACAGAAAAGGCTTTATTCTGTTAAGTCTGACAGCACATATGTTCCAAAGTACAGAGATCACAAGGGTGATATAGTTGAAATGAAGCCCGACACTGCTAAAATTATAACTACCTTTCTAGGTTACAGGGCTGTGGAATTCAATCTTGAGTCTGATAAAGCTTATTTGATCAAACTGGATCAGGATATAAGAAAATCAAAGATTAATGATCTCAGGGCTGCAATCTTTCAAATTGGTGAAGATAATGCAGAGCTTAAAGATGCTAAAAGGAGGATGATTGATGAACTTAGATATGCTGAGAGATGTTTGTTGAAGAACTATCTCAGAACAACTCCTGACATCAGAGAGATCAGAAGATGAAGCCAAGTCAAGATCTATAACTGATTAAATTCTGATATTTGTATAGACTGAAGCTGTTATCAGAATTAAATATTGGTAAAGCTTTAAGGACTGTAAGTTGTAGTTATCTAGTCTAATTCTCATGCATTTGTACTTAATGTTTTTGACATCATCAAATATCTGTTAAACTTGTATATTATGCTAATTTACAAGTTGGGGGAGATTGTTAGATATATTTGATAATGTCATGGCTAATATGATTTATGTTTAGTTTTCAGATCTTACTTTAACAGGATAAATCAGTACTTACTGGAAGTCAGGACTTAAGGATATTAGTACTTATATTATCAGGAGATAATCATCAGAAGATGGATATCAGAACTTAAGTGCTGAAGGACGTTCAGATAAGGACAGTAGCTGATTAAAGGAAAGAAGATCGAGATAAACATAAGAAGAGATATGCATGAAGAAGGAATTCTATGAAGAATAGAATACTTGGAAGAAAAGATATCTGATTGATATATTTTAGGAAGCAGAATTATATTCCATATCAATTAGCGATTATCTTGTAACTGTGTAGTATATAAACACAGACATAGGGTTTACACTATAAGTGTTATCATATTTGAGAAGATTATTCATTGTAACCCTAACAGCTCTCGTGATATTTGTTCATCACTGAGAGGTAACAGTTCCATACTGTAACAGAGTTTATTGTTTCAATAAAGTTTATTTTCTGTTACTTGAAATATTAAAAGTTCGATTTGATTGTATTTTATACTGTATTCACCCCCTCTACAGTGTATGTGACCTAACATAAGCTAAGTGAGATTAGAAGACTAGGTCTTAGGAAGGAATGGAGTTATTTGTGTGATGTTGTAACTAAAGTCTTTTCTGGAAAAATCAGTAATTTCGATTCTGTGAACATTTCCATGCTTAACATGATATACATGCTAGTTACAGACAAATTTTACAATTTCAGTGACCTTGTGGTGTATGAGTTAGGTTTTAAACTAGGTGACTTAGCCAAAAGAGGAAAGAATGTTTACTATGCTAGATTTTTTATGCTTTTGGCTAACCATCTTTGTCAAGAGATTGTACTTGAGAACCCAAACAACAAATTGGCTTGTTGGGTTCAAGAGAGAAGAATCATTGCAGACTTGAACAGAGCCAACCATCACAGGGATGTGCCAATGTTTTATTTTCCTGTAATGCTGACACCTCAGGTAAGTGAGGTAAGTTCATCCATACCCTCAACTATTCCAATCTCCTCTATTTCTTTGACTTCAGGCATAGCTATGGAAACTGTGACAATGACCAAACAGTTGCCTACCAAAGCTGCCAAAACAACTGCAATTTCCAAATCCAAATCAAAGAAAACCCCCTCTGGTATCTCTCAAAAGGTACCAGTTGAAAAATCTACCAAAGCCAAAGAGGGGAGTGTGAAGGAGGGTAAGATAGGTGAGGGAAGGGGTGAACATCAAAGAAACCCCAAGGATAAGGTTGGAGAGTTGAGTGAATCCCAGCCTAGCCACACTGCAGTTTCCCAACAAACTGCAGTGCTTAAAAAGGACAAAAGCTCTCTTCTAGCTGCATCCTCCCAAAAGGATGTAACTATTGAACAAAGCTCTCATCCAAGAGCACAGGCCAAGAGGGTTAGGGACACAAGCTCACCCCAAACTTACACTAGAAAGAAGAAATCCAAAACAACCGGGGATGCATAGGGCATACACTTAGTGCAAACTGGTGCTAAAGACACAGTCCCTACACCTTCTCAAATTCAGTTTGATGTGGCTCCAATAAATGTGAAGTCACAGCCAAAATCTCTCATTATAGAAGCCACTGAAACACTATACTCACCAACTAACTCACTGGAAGTGGACATGATAAACACTTCAATTCCTGATTCCCCTTCTTTAACTCTGTTGGGGAAGCCAAAATCTAGTGCAAGTGAGAATCATATTTTAGATGATTTGTTGGCTCACTTGCCAATTCTTTCAGATTCTATTATGACATTTGTGCCTCAAATAACTTCAATCAACACAGAGTCTACAATAGTTTCTCTTCCCACCTCATTCACTTCTACTCTCTCGATGGATATTGCTCATCCGTCGAGTAGTGATTGTATCCCGACGGATAAGCTTAACAGCAGTTATCAGTCGGATAGCTTTACCACTCACCCGACGGATATCACTTATCCGTCGAGTGTCTCTGCACAACTTCAAACTTCAATAATTTCAAGTGCAGAAGACTTAGTGGTAATACAATCACTCTTAGGACTGAGAGAGGAGAGTGCATTGAGTGAGAGGCTGGGTTGCTCCCAGGAAAAAGGAGAGGAAAATAGTGAATCTCAGCAATCCATTCATTCAGGATTGGCAAAAGTGAGTGAGAGGAGTCCCACCTTAGTAGGTGAAGGTGAGGGTGTGAGGGTGGGGAGCCAGGGTGAGACCCTGATACAACAAAAGAGAGAATATGAGAGAAAGGCAGGTACAGGAGAAATAAGGATGGAACCAGCAATTGCTAGTGAGTCAATGATTGTGGATGATGCTGAAAAGGAAAGACAATTTTAGCAACAGTACAAAGCTGTAATTGATAACATTTCCTTAGATGCTGACACTTTTACTCACCCTATTTCAGCCTATCAATTGTTGGCTGCTCAGGGCAATGTGGAGGCAGAGCAGACTTTGAATTTAGTGCACACCACAGAATCTCTTCAAAAAGATAAAGCTGCTGTTAACAGGATGCCTTCTCAAGCTGGAGAGCCATCTGAAGAATTTGGAGTAAATTCTGATGATGATGACTCTGGTTCCTTGGATGAAAGCATGAACTTAGGGGGAGCTGAAGGCCTAAGTTCTGCTTTAAGTTTACCTGAATGGGCATGGGCAAAGGAATCTACACCAGGACAATTTGAGGTGTCCTTGGTCAAGCAAGTAATAGCTATTCAACAGGCTCTTCAGGAAACTTCAGATGCTGGTACCAAGGCTGTTCTTCAAGCTCACCTGGACTCTCTACATCTAATGAAGATCCAGCACTTAAGACAGAATCTCAGTGTGGATGAATTGAAAAGGGATATAGCTGACTTGAAGACCTATAACTCTGAGAAGCTGGATTCAGTAATGCCATATGGTACCATGCAAGATCTATTACTGAGATTAAGGAGAGAATCAGATTCTGACAAGAAGATAGCCAAGCTGGAGAACAGAGTTCAAGTTATTAAGAATTCAGTGGCTCTACTTCTTCAAAATCAACAGACTCAGACAAATCTTCTTATGCAACTGGCTAAAGCACAAGGCCTAACTCCTCCACTTGATGATAACAAAAAGGGGGAGAGAGAATCAAGTAAGGGGGAGAAAGGACCAACTGAGGGGGAGACACTTCTAGTTCAAATCAGCAAAGTAATTGTACCTTCAATTACTATCTCCAAGCCACCAGTTGCAGATGGTATAGATCTTATCAATGCAGCAGCAGAAAATTTGAAAGATGCTGATAAAGGAAAGTTGACTCTGATCAACTGGAAAAAGATTGATGAGGAAATACAGAAAAAGTTTGAATTAGTCAAGGAACCAGTTCAGTCAGCCATCCATCACTCTCATGTCAAGCCAATCAGTGTGAATGAGATGAGCATGAACTATCTGGAGAAAGGACAATCTTCCTGCATCAAGACTACAAAGGCTGGGATAATTTTTAAATCAAGGGTAAACTATCCAAAGTCATCTTTGAAGAACCCTATGGATACTGTGTATGAGACACCCAAGCCTGATGAAAAGAAGCTTCTGTCAAGATCTATTGTCTTCTACAAAGATCCAGCTAATTCAGCCTCAAGAAAGAGAATTGCAAAGATATTCAGAAATGGAAAGGAAATTTGTGTGGTTGCTGGACATCCACAATTTGCTCATGCAAAGAAAGAAGAAAAAGCCAGATTGAAGCAGGAAAAGAGGCAAGCTGCTCTAGATGCAAAGAAGTCTAAACAAAAGAAAGAACAGTTTGCTATCTTGGCCAAGCTACAGGCTGTGAATTCTTCTCAACAAATTCCCTCTCAACCATCTCAAGCTGCTGAATCAAAGAAGAAGATTGAAGAACAGAAGAAATTCCCAAGAAAGAAAGAACTGGCTAGAAGAACAAAAAGGAAACTGGATGTTGTTGACAAGGAATTGGAAGATCAATTTCATAAGGAATCCACTCAAGCTAAAACTCAAGCATCAAAGCCCTCTGTGGTATTTGAAGACATAAGGGTGGTGGACCCCTACAGGAATATACATGGAGAGCCTATTATGCCAAAGGATGAGCCAATAGAGTGGGATAAATTACCAATTCCTGATTTCAACTTGCCAATCCTTACTAAGCCAAAAGGACAAAATCAATGACAGTCAAGAAAGTGAAGTTGTCACCTCTCAAATCCAAGTTAGTAGTCAAAGCTCAACCCAAGGTCAACAGGGGAGACTACTTGTACTTGTGTGACATCAAAGAATTCTCAGATCTAAACCTTTATCTGGAGGAGCTGGATGAAGTAAGGGCAATTGATGCATACAGAAACCTACCTGAAAGGTTGGTGTTCAAGTACAAAGGAGGAAGGGAGATTCAGTGGCCTCTTCACAGGATACTTCAAGAAAGCCAAGCTGTGTTGATCAAAGTCTATTCATCCTTCAAGAAAAACTTTGGGTTCAATGTAACTGCAAGAAGATTAGTATTGAAGAAGATTGAAGAGCTAAGGAGTGTTAGAGCCAAAGATGCACTTCCCAAGACTCTTATCATCCCATACACAGGGAGAAGAGTGCATCTAAGGCCCTACTGGCTGATGGAATTCATGGATGACAAGGGTGTGAGAATATTCTTCAGACTAGAAGATCAATTGAGTATCTCTAGCAATGAGACTCTCTTGGAGATGCAAGAAATGCTAGATCTCTCATAATCTGATGAATTAGAATTCCACAGCAGCTCCAGAATCAAATTGAAGAAAACAACAGAAAGCTTGGAAGAAGATCCAGACCTTCAAGAAACTAGAAAAATCTGCTCAGGCTAGAGGAGCATCTTGAACTGACTGTGAGCCAAACCTTGTACATTTTGTTTAAATTGAAGCACTTTCAGTTTTATCTACTTATCTTTAAAGATATATGTTTAGGATGTTTTGTAATCATCAAGTGTCTCTTAATTTATGGCTACAATTCCAGTAGACATAAATTGGGGGAGATTGTTGTGAATATGTTGTGTACTTGATGATCACTTAAACAAAATGTCTAAGTAGATTTTACTTAGTGAAATTATGTAGCTCTCGACGGATAAGAATTATAGTCCCGACGGATAACTCATTATAG
Organism: Apium graveolens; assembly: GCF_009905375.1. Lineage (NCBI taxonomy): Eukaryota > Viridiplantae > Streptophyta > Magnoliopsida > Apiales > Apiaceae > Apium > Apium graveolens. Next base: position 70,782,757 of record NC_133653.1, read on the forward strand.
TCCCGACGGATGATTAACTTATTATCCATCGAGTGAGTAGCTTATGTAATATTAAGTTTGTAGCACAGTGATGTATGCACCTTTGTATAGAATCTGTAGTAGCATATAAGTCATGTTGACTTTAACTAGATATGCAGAATAGGTTGATTAATTGTACATAAGCAATGTCTTGTAATTCTATATAAGTGAAATGAAGTCAAGTGCCAAAATAGCTACCGACGGATGATTAACAAAGCCTTCGACGGATGATCAAATGACTATCAATGGATGTTTAACATAGCAGTCGACGGATGATCAATTATGTCATCGACGGATGATCTGAAAGTCGACGGATGATCATATCAAGAATTTAAACATCAGTTGAACAGTGAAAGCTGACACACAGCCGTCGAGTTGGATACAAACACATTGTGGAAGCCCATTAACTGGGTAATAGAGGACGAAAAGCAGCAAAGATCAAGACTGTTAGATTTTATATCTGTTTAGTCTTTTTGACTTTGTAATCTTGGTAATATATAAACCAAGAGAGTAGCAAATAGAAAAATGACTGAGATAGCTGAGAAACACACAAACAGAGAAATCTTTGTAAGCATAATCTTTAGCATTTCCTGTATTCTCAGTAGTTCCATTTTGTAAGCAGCTGTGAGCATTTCTGCACACAGAGTCCTCTCGATATATTATATATATATCTCTGGTGGAATTGTTTAAATCCACCAGAAAGTTTTTAAAGACTCTTGTTTTTAATTACTTATGTTTTGATTCATTCAAGTTTACATTCCGCATTGTGCTAATCAAAACAAATATATCTATAATCGAGTTGAACATTTTTATTTCAAGAAAAAGGTTCAAGAATTCCATTCAACCCCCCTTCTGTAATTCTTGCTATATTGTTAAGGGACTAACAGAACTTGTATCTTAAGGAAATTATGGTGCGACATGGAGTTCCAATATCTATCATGTCTGATCGAGATCCCCGTTTCAATTCAAGATTTCGGAGATAATATCAAGAATGTCTTGGAACTAAGTTAAACATGAGTAGCTCTTATCATCCACAAACCGATGGGCAGAGTAAAAGAACTATCCAAACAATCGAGGACAGGTGTAACACCCCCAGATCCAGGGTCGGGGATCCGGGTCGTCACGGTCTTTCTTTCCACCATATCACTTCACTTAATTAATAATAATAACCTTATGTTGTGACCCCACACTAACACACAACACAACCCGTTATAGTCTCAGAGATGAAAGTGAAATAAGTACAAGTCTTTGAATCCACAATTTAAAAGTTATTACAACCCAAAACGATTACTTGATAAATTTACAGTTAATTTCCATTATCTGCCACAAGTTATAATTATACATAATTGATTCTCAAAAGTAGATGCTCTGATCTACAATAGATCTACCTCTGCAGCTATAGCAGCTACAACATCATCGGGAAGACGCAGGACGCTTCCCACGCGCTTGCGCTGGGTCTGCTGGAGTCTGGCCATCTTTCCTAACTGTTGTTGTGTGATGAAGAAATAAAGCAAGAGTGAGCCTTACAGCTCGCAAGATAATATATAGTGATAACAATAATATAAGTATCTAAATGGATACTTACTAGAATCTTTTATCATGCGTGAGATAATTACTTACTAGATATAAGTAAAAACAAGGGATGAAGTTACCAAATACTTCACTATACTTATATCATTTAAAAAGCTGCTTGAACTACCACTGTTCAAAGTATAATGAGCTTTCAACAGTTCATCAGATAGATGAGACTACAAGACAAGATTTGAATAGATTAAATCTTTGAAATATTATTAAAGGAAATGAAGTTATGATAATACTTCATTAAGTTCTGATATATATATATATATATATATATATATATATATATATATATATCCACATATACATCTTCTTTATACAATTTCCTGAAAACCTCTGTCATGTAAAGTATGAACAGAATTGCAATATCCAATAAATTTGGAAAGGAAAAGAATTTGGCATAAACCAGATATCTTGCTGATCAGGCAAAGATACCCATAAGTAACCTTTTCTACTAGTAGATGGACGAATTCCCCACTGGTCATCACCCTGGTCGTAATAGGACCTTATGCTGGACTGCCACTCAGCCACTTATGCATTTGATGGACTCCCACTGAGCCACTTACACTATCATGGACGCCCACTGAGCCCATGTTGCTTATGCCAACTCAATAGATGGACTTACTTCCCGAACGTTGGGTAAGTAATCAATTCATTTACCAAAACCGCAACCATGTTGTGAATATAAAATACACCACAGAGCCAGATCCCTCAGGTTTTGAGCGAGTATTTAAATCCCCTTAAAAAGGAAGATCTTAAATATAAAAAATGAGTTTTGGGATCCGCTCTAACTTTTAAAAATTATTTTGAAGACTCGAAAACACTTTAAAGAGTGTTTGGAGTAAAGCTGATTTAATGAAGTAAATCAGTCCCCAGTATATTTAGAAAATGCCTGAATATTATTATTTAAATAATATTCTCATAAAGATAATCCTTATAAAAATAATCGAAGTAGAAGTATTAAAACTTATACTTGAAATGGATAGCAAATAACCAAAGATATACTTATACGAAAGTACTATCTTTATTTGAATAATCGAAAATAAGTTTGATTATTTACACCTTATTCTTTAATAAAATAAAGAACAAATCTCAGCAAATAATCGAAGTCATAGATCCTCAAATGAATATTCAAAAATATTCATTAAATAATATAAACTGAGTCATAAGCCCTCGAATGAATATTCAAATAATATTCAATAAATAATATAAAAGAGTCTTAAGCCCTCGAATGAATATTCAAATAATATTCAATAAATAATAAAAAGAGTCATAAGCCCTCGAATGAATATTCAAAATAATATTCATTTAATATAAAAGAGTCATAAGCTCTCGAATGAATATTCAAAATAATATTCATTTAATATAAAGGAGTCATAAGCCTTCGAATAATATTCGAAATAATATTCAATAATAAAACAAAGTTAAAGTTATCGAATAAACCTTATTTGATTAATAGTTTTGAAAACTATGACCATATATATATATATAAGTATATATATATATTTATATCCATATATACAAAATCTACTCGGGATCCTCGACTCCCGGTTTTAGAAAATGTTTTCACCTTTGGGTCCCTGTACTAAGGGTATATGCAAATTACCGCTATCCTCTAGCATAGGTATTATCAACTGAATCAACAATTATATATGGAAAGAATACGAAACAGGCATGCATATATATATATACCATAGCAGCATGCTTCAATATATTGCAACATTTGCTAATTAACCAACATGCATCTATCGCAAGATAATGTATATACATATATACATCACAACAACAATTATAACGGGTAGAAAACTTGCCTGAGCGACTTGGGGTGATAAAAGGCTCGGGACGAGTCTGGTAACCTATAAACAACAAGTAAGTTGGAATTAAACCAAAGTCACTTGTAAATCTATACTTTAACTAACTTAGACTCTAACGCTTGTTTTGCGCTTACTGATTCGCTTAAGTCACTCGAGTACCCTCGGCTCCACCATTTTTAATAATTTAACCTTTACGAGTTTTAAGACGATTGCTTCGCGAGTGTCTTACCAACTGCCTAACACACTTACCATAAATGTTTCATGCATTAATTAACCCTTTTTGGTCTTTAACCTTTCTTTCAAAGTAAGGCGAGGGGAAAAGTTTCGTTCGCGAAACGCCGTTACATGAAATGGTCGTTTCTCCTAAACCGTGGATCAGAATCGAACGAACTACATATCAAAACGAAGCTCGTAACATGAGCTATCTAAACATGGCAATGGTCATAATCTAGCAGGGGGTTCTCGGGTCCTAATGTTATGCACAAAAACAGTCTAAAGAAAATCGGACGTTACGACGGCTATGTTTACGCGATTTCCCAATTTTAAACCATTCAAAACCAACCCAATTCAACCTCAAATCCAACATACAACCAACATCCATCCTTATCACATCATAACAACCCCAACCAATTCAATTTTAACATTCATACTTATGCCTAAGCTTAACTTTAACCATACTTAAGTTCTTTTAATCAAAACAACAACATTTACCATTCCATTTCAATACCATTTCAATCCCAAACTCTAAATCACAAACATCAAGCTACAATATCACTCTACTAATCAAAATCATCTTATAATACATAGGAATCTAGGGTTTGGAGATGATATACCTTCCTTGAAGTGGTGGGAGGAGCTAGGAAAGGAATGCTTGGATCTTCAAGGAAAACAAGAAAAATTTCAAGTTAAAAACTTGAAAACACTATTCATAGTCTTCTTTGATTAAATGAAGAAGATGGAGAAGGAATTGATGGCTTAAACTCATGATATAGCCCTAACTAAGCATGAAGATGATTAGGGAATTAACTCATCAATTTAGGAAGCTTGGATCTTTGATTTTGAATATTCTTGCCTTTTGCAATAGTAAAAAGCCGAGAGCTCTCAAGAACAATGCCTTGGTTTCTTTTTGATTTTGATGAAGAATGAATTTGCTTGGCTTGGTTGATTTGTTTTTGTGTTTGATTTAGTCAATTACCTATTTGCCCTTGATTTTGTGTGGTTAAAAAGCCACCACATCTCCTTCCTTCCCATGTCATGCCCATGTCATGTGGTGATGTCATCCTTCCCTCCTTGTCCTCTTCTCATTGGTTGGGTGACATCACTCTCTCTAATCCCTTTGATTAACTCCCTAATTGTTTGCCTAATGACCGCTGATCTGTTATACGGTTCGCTTAACTTTCGTTCTCGTTTATCGTTTGAAGGATCATACCCGGGATCTTATTACTTAGGTTCCCTTAACCTTTCTCAATACATTATATTCCTTTTTATGATCCTCTATTATAATCCTTTAATTTAAATCCTTTTTATCCTGTTACCTTATACTCAATCCTCTCTGTATCTAGTGGATTTCCGGGAAAAACCAAAGTGTTCGGAATTGGATTCTGGCGATCTTTACATACACTCATATACCATATAGAGTACTAATAAAATCTCAGAATATCCATAATGGAACCCCTACATAGTGTGGCATGAAAAGTTTTCTCATTCAACAAAAACACTATTCACAAGGGTTACAAAAAGTTGAAAATTTTGGGGATTATTACAACATGCTACGAATTTGTGCGATTGACTTCGAAGACAATTGGGACGAACATTTACCTTTAGTTGATTTTTCTTACAATAACAGTTATCACACAAGCATTGGAATGTCACCGTACGTGCAGATCACCAGTATATTGGGATGAAGTTGGAGAACGCAAGGTTTTGGGTCCAGAATTAATCCAACATACTAAAGAAAAGATAGAACTTATTCGAAAATGATTGGATGCAACACAAAATAGACAACGCAAATATGCAGATCAAGCTAGGAAGGATATGGACTACCAGGAAAGAGAGCACGTGTTACTCAAAATATCGCCATGGAAAGGATTAACCAGATTTGGCAACAAGGGTAAATTAAAGCCACGATACGTCGGGCCGTTTGAAATTTTGAAGAAAGAAGGAAAAGTTGCGTATGAATTAGCTTTACCGCCTCATATGCAACATATTCACAATGTATTTCACGTGTCGATGCTTAAGAGATATAATCCTGATTCTAGGCATGTAATAGAGTACAAACCGGTAGATATCCAATCTGATTTATCTTTTGTAGAACAGCCGATAAGAATTTTAGATCGGCGAGAGAAACTGTTGAGCAATAAGTCTGTATCTCTAGTGCGAGTATTGTGGAGAAACCCTATGATTGAAGAATCAACCTGGGAACTTGAGAGTGAAATGTTAGAGGAATATCCTCATTTCTTTTCATAGTGAGATTCTGAGGACATAATCCTATTGGGGGGGAGGATGTAACGTCTGGGAAATTTACGTCTGTATTGTATCATTTTTATAATAAATTATGTGTGTTAATGTGTCATTTAGGTGGAATTAACCGTCAAACCCTAATTGATATGTGTTATGTGCATTCTATGTCGTCCTGGTTTTTTTAAGATATTTTTCAGATACTTTATTTTTGCATTCATAGCTTTCATTTCAAAATTTTTACGACCCGAATCATGATTTTAAAGCAGGTATTTCAAATAAAATAATGGGCCTTATTTTTCATCAAACGGCTTTTACCATCGCATTATTCTTAACATCTAAATATTTTACAAATTTTCACGTTTCGTAAAAAATGACTTTTCCGGGCCCCATTGGGTGTTAAAACCCCCACAAAAATCATATTTTTATTTTTATAAAATTATAGGACTTTCTTTTATACCATTTCTTTATATTTTTGCATTATTCACAATTTTTGGGAAATTTTGGCATATATATTGCATATATAAAATATTTATAAATTAAATTTTAATACTCAAAAATTATAAAATTAGGGGCTTCTTAATTTTAAAAAGTGTAGAATTAGGGCCTTAATTTTAACTAGGAGTATTAATTTTACTACTATAAATAGCCTAATTTTTATTTAATTATTATTAATTAAGTAATTAAGAATCAGAAAATACACAAATTCTCTGCAAACCGGGTCGGGTAGAACAGTTGCGGGTCGACGAATCAATCGGTGATTTTGAACTGAATACAACATCAAATCAAGTGATTCAAGTACTAAAATCGAAGGTTTTGATCTGTTCTTTCTGTTTCTAGCATCAATTTCATGTTTTAATGCATCGTTTTTGATTTTCGATTTCTAGGGTTTATGTTCGAATTATGACTTTTTGATTCTAGGTTTATTATGATGTTTTGATGATTGATATAGCTTCCTGATGTTATTTGCAATCGATTCATGGTGTTTAATCGAACAAACGATACCTGGATAGCAAAGTTCGATTATTAGGGTTTATGTTCGATTTTCAAATCACAACTCTGTAATTTCTGTGAATCTTTGGTATGTGTAATGTTAGGGGTTTGATTATACTGTTCTTTAGCTTTGATTTGCACTATAAATCATCGAGTTTCATGTACAGAATCAAAAGTTAGTATTTTGGTCGGAGTTAATGTCAGTTTAGATCGGAGATTGTTATTCAGGGATGTTTTTGGTCGAGTTTGGCCTGAAATAGATTGGTGAAGTGATTTGGGATGGAAACCCTGTGAGAAATGAACCAAAGCAGGTCATTTTTGGCCTGCAATTGGCTCACCGAAATCTGCTACGGTGGCCGGTTTCTGGGAAAATTCCGGTCATGTTCTTCATGACCCGGAATTGAACCGTTTGACCAGTATGAAATACCCGACTTTGATCCTAAATGGTCAGAGTTTGAATTCTGACAGGTGTTTCTGGATTTTTATTTTTATTTTTATTTTTATTAATTTTAAAAATCAGTTCTATTTATTTTATAAATTGATTATTTATTTATTTAATTAATTGGTTTATATTATAAATAATTCTGAAATATTTTCTAAAAATTAGATTTAATTATTTTCTTAATTATTTATTATTTTCTTAATTATTTATTATTTATTTATTATTTAATATTTATTTATTATTTATTTAAAAATGATTAATTATTTTGATAATTAATCAAATAATTTTCAATAAATCATAATAAATTCATTTTAATTCCAAAAGTTATAGAAAAATTATTTTCAATTTCGATTTTTCTTAAATAATTATTTAAAAGTTATTTTAGGATTTAAAAATTAGTAATAATTATTTTTATTGAATAATAAATTGAATTATCTGTATTTAATTGATATTAAATAGACTGTTAGTCCGATTCGAGCGAAACGAAAGCCCTTTGACTCAGAAAAATGAAATATTTTCATTAAAAATAATATTAAAACCTAATTTCTTCTACAAATTAGTTGACTTTGTTATTTGTTTGATTATCAGTCGAATCGCGTGCCGAGACGAGTCCGAGAAATCCCGAAAAATAGGAAACGAGTCAGATAATGATCAGTTAAGCGATCAGCGGGTCGATTTCGATTCTAAAATTTTTTTAACTATAAAACTGATTATGTGCTTATGTGCTTATGTGTATTATGTGGTTAATCGAGTCTTACTTGTTAATATATAATTTACGAGTCAGTCATAAGCGCATGGGTAGACAATAAGAACGATGTAAAGTTGGTTCAAGACGCAATTGAAGTACGAAATGACTAAACCAGTCTATTTCTCTAACAGAAGCTAAACCAGCAAGGTAGGTTGAGCCAGTAATAGATGAAGGTGATTTAATTGAAGTGAGTCACGCAGAAGGCAAGTTTTTCCCCTATTCTAATTTCAGAATAGTGATAATTCTTCAGATTCGTATCACGCTTGCACTCTTTTGATTCTTGTTCATATTCATTTCGATTCTTGATTTCTCCTTTTCTTTGAATTCCTTATTCATATTTCAAATTGTTACTCACATATATTGATATATTCTGCTGATTAGAATATATCAAAGCATACTGGTTGTTCCAGTTGCTACTCCATGGAGTGAATAATGATATTTTGGGGATTAAGTTTTACTTAATCCTAAGGACCGGGACATAACCGGATCCTTGAGATGGGCCGTAGTACCTGGGTGCCCGACTGGATCTATATAAAGGGATATAGATCTGCACTGTATCCTGGCTGATCAACAGGGTATAGATATGAACTTGTGTCCAGTTTAGTTCGTTTGTACTCGCCAGCAATGGCCTTCTTTCTATTCTCGCGGGGCTATATCTTTGTAGATATATCCAGGTTACCAATTCATTTAACTGCTTTAACACTGTTTATATTTATGGACTTGTTGAGCAAATTTTGGCTCACCCGCTTTTTGTTGTTATTCATCTAATTATTTTCAGTTAAGAAGGAATATGAAACCCATCAGGACTCGAGTGGTAAAGAAGCGGATCAAGCCTCGGGATCCTCTCATACCCAATGTGTTGATCCCAATCCAGAAAGAAAGCTTTGAGTTTCCCGAACATGTGGAGTGTAGATAGTTATTGCGTATGTTTGAATAAAAGATGAAATTAGTTTAAAACTGGTTAGACATTGGTTTGTAATAAAGAGAGTTTGTAAGATTTGAATTTGGTTTGTAATAAAGTAGTTAGTGGTTTTTGTTTTCATACTTCAACCTAAAAAGATCCTGGTTAGTGTCAAAGGGGTTTAAATACATTTCTTTATTAATTGTTATCCAGATTGTACAGGTTTGGTGATTAGCTACTTATACCCCGGGTCTGGAGGGCGTTACATGTTGAGTCTACATCAAAGCTCTGTAAAAGCAAGGGTAAAGGGCTGGTAGCTGAAAATGAAGATCACTTGAGCCAAGATGACATGGATGATATTGATGAACATCTAGCATTCCTATCCAGAAGATTTTCCAAGCTCAAATTCAAAAGAATTTTGGAGCAGCCAAGCCAAATAGAAACATAGTGGATAAATCCAAATTCAAATGTTTCAAATGTGGCTTGCCAGGGTATTTTTCCAGTGAGTATAGAAAGTCTGATTCTAGCAAAAAGAAGTTTGAGCCTGTTGATTATAAACAGAAATACTTTGAGTTGCTCAAACAAAAGGAAAGGGCTTTCATCACTCATGAGAATGATTGGTCTGCAGATGGATTGGATGAAGATGAAGAAACAAGCTATGTCAATCTAGCCCTAATGGCCAAATCTGATGAAACAGAAACAAGTTCTTCAAGCAATCTGGTAATCACCATTAACCTAGCACATTTATCTAAAGCTGAGTGTAATGATGCAATAAATAACATGTCCATGGAATTATATCACCTGCGTATTACACTTAAGTCCCTCACTAAGAAAAATGCTAAAATTAAAGAAAACAACTTGTTTTTAAGTGAGAGGAATAATGTGCTAGAGTCTTAGTTTATTGAATTTGAGAAATTGAGAATTGAGTGTAAGATTGCTAAGGATGAATTAACTGAGTCCTTGAAGAAAGAAAAGATTTTAAAGAAGCAGCTTGAATGAGAACATAAAGTGATTAAGGCATGGAAATCATCCAGAGATGTCCATACTCAAATCATTAAAGTTCAAGGTATTGAGTCCTTTTGTGATACAGCCTGGAAGAAGAGTAAAGAGAAGCTTGAGTCCAATTTTGTTGAAGGATTGCTTACAGATGTGGACTCGACGGATGATGAACATCATCCGTCGGCTAATCAAAAAGATTGTTTGTCGAGTGACAAGGAGCTACATTCGTCGGCTGTGATTAAACCAGTTAGCAAAGCTAAGCTAACTAATTTAAATGAGAAATATGGATCAGCTTCCAAGAACTTTATTCCAGGAGAATCAAGTCAAGTCAGGAAGGAAAAGAAAGTTAATGTTGGTCATCTGTCAATCAAGCAATTAAATGACAGATTAGAAAAGATTGAGGTTAAAACAGAAGCCAAAAAAAATAATAGAAATAGGAAAATAGGAATTAATAAATATAACAACTACACACCTGATATATATTCTCCAAGAAAAATCTGTGTTAAGTGTGGTAGTGGTAATCATTTGTCTGTTAATTACAAACTTGACATGCCTACTCCTATGTCTACACCCTCTTCTTTTCCAAACATGACTGCCATGCCTACCATGCCAATGAATGCTACGTCTGCTCAGAATATAAATGCACAATTTGCTAATATGTCATTTGCACCTAATCCTTATTATACTGCATTTAGTATGCCTCAAATTCTATTTAGCATGCCTTACTGGAATAACATATTTGCAAATAGTATGCCTTTTCCTGTTAATCAAAATGTGCATGATAATTCTGTTTTAATTATTGGTTTCAAAGGTCCAACTCAGATGACTAAGGATGAATCAAAAATTCCCAAGTCAAATGAGATCAAACCTAAGAAACCAAAGAAGAAAGCTAACAAGGAAGGACCCAAGGAAACTTGGGTACCAAAATAAACTTGATTTGATTTTGATGTGTGCAGGGAAACAGAAAGAATCTTTGATATCTGGATAGTGGTTGCTCAAGGCACATGACTGGAGATTCTACCCTGCTCACTGAGTTCAAGGAAAGAGTTGACCCAAGTATTACTTTTGGAGATGACAGCAAGGTTTATACTGTGGGATATGGCTTGATTTCAAAAGACAAAGTCATCATTGAAGAGGTTGCCCTAGTGGATGGTCTCAAGCATAATTTGTTGAGTATCGACCAGCTTTGTGATAAGGGCAACTCAGTAACCTTCAATTCAGGAGCCTGCGTTGTGACAAACAAAAAGAGCAACAAAGTGGTTCTCACTGGAGTGAGAAAAGGAAATGTGTACTTAGCTGATTTCAACTCATCAAATGCAGAATCAGTAACTTGTCTTCTCAGTAAAGCAAGTCAAGATGAAAGTTGGCTTTGGCACAAGAGGCATCACAGAATTCAAGACCATGAATGAACTTGTCAAGAAAGAATTGGTTAGAGGTATTCCTCAAGTGGAGTTTACTAAGGATGGATTGTGTGATGCCTGCTAGAAAGGAAAGCAGATCAAAGCATCATTCAGAAAGAAGCTTGATTCAACAATTGAAGAACCTTTGCAATTGCTACACATGGATTTGTTTGGACCAGTCAATGTGTTGTCCATCTCAAGGAAAATATTTTGGCTAGTAATTGTGGATGATTTCTCAAAGTCCTCCTGGATATATTTCCTAAGGTCTAAAGATGAAGCTAGTGAATTTTTCATCAATCACATAAGTCAAGTCAACAATCACCTGGACTTTAAAGTAAGAAGAATCAGGAGTGACAATGGAACTGAGTTCAAGAATTCTGTGATGAGATCATTTTGTGAAGAGAATGGGATTATGCATGAGTTTTCCACAGCAAGAACTCCTCAACAAAATGGAGTAGTGTAAAGGAAAAACAGATCTCTTATTGAAGCTGCAAGGAGAATGCTTGAAGAATCAAAGTTACCAACATATTTTTGGGCTGAAGCTGTGAATACTGCCTGCTACACTCAGAATATCTCTTTGGTGAATCAAGCAAAATGCATGACACCCTACCAATTGTTCAAGAATAGGAAGCCAACTCTAAATTTTCTTCATGTCTTTGGCTATAAATGTTATATCTTAAGGAATCAAACTTATCAACATGGGAAGTTTGATGCTAAAGCAGATGAAGGAATTTTTGTTGGATATGTTGTGGGAAAGGCATATAGAGTCTACAATCTAAGAACCAACATTGTTATGGAATCAGTACATGTTGTGTTTGATGATAAAAAGATTGAAGGACTGCAAGATGGAGATTTCCATGAAAGCCTCAAGTTTAATAATGTGGTGATGGTTAGTGATGATAGTGATGATGAAAGTGATCAAGAAACAGTGACTAAGGATAATGTAGAAAAATCTACAACTTATGATGCACATAATTTAACATCTGTCGAGTTACAAAATACTTCATCCATCGGGAGAGAATCTGCCTTATCCGTCAGGAGACAATCAACTTCATATGTCGGGACACAAAGTGCATCATCCATCAAAACATTAAGAGAAGCTGAAAGTCAGAATAGATAACCTACAGAAAGTTCCCCTTTCTCAAATCAAAGATTCACAAACTCAGGGGGAGTTTCTT